>NW_024426663.1:10581097-10685220 GCF_017311325.1 Ursus maritimus
AAAAAAAAAAAAAAGAGACCTGTTTGTAAAGAAAGACATTTTGGGGGGCGCCTGGGTGGCACAGCGGTTAAGCGTCTGCCTTCAGCTCAGGGCGTGATCCCGGCGTTATGGGATCGAGCCCCACATCAGGCTCCTCCGCTATGAGCCTGCTTCTTCCTCTCCCACTCCTCCTGCTTGTGTTCCCTCTCTCGCTGGCTGTCTCTATCTCTGTCAAATAAATAAATAAAATCTTTAAAAAAAAAAAAAAGACATTTTGGAAAAAAAAATAAAGATAATAGGTTGTGTGTGTATAAACCTATTGCCAAATAACAATACCTCATAATTGCATAGTTCTTTATCATTTTCAATAGGATTTTCACTTTTTTACCCTAAACAAGTTAACTTTATTATGATTATTTTTCTGCTTTCATTTTACAGATTTTTAATAAGTTGAAGTTCCAATAAGATAAGTAAGCAGTAACCCCTAACTGTAAATATCTTAGAACCAATGAGGTGACAAACTGAAAATTACTAGATTCTAATTTATTTTGGAGCTTACAAGTTATGCTCTCCACTGGAAGCTTTCTTCAACTCCATTCAGAATGTGGTAAGAAGTCAAAATTTAGTCAGAAGATAGCTCTTTCTTTGCTCATTTCTTATATCCAAGTCTGCACAATATTGAAGCAGTTTAAAGACATCATTGTTACAAAACTAAAAGGCAAGCTTCGGAATGGGAGAAGATATTTGCAAATGACATATCGATAAAGGGTTAGTATCCCAAATCTATAAAAAGTTTACCAAACTCAACACCCAAAATCAGATAATCCAGTTAAGAAATGGGCAGAAGGGGCACATGGGTGGCACAGCGGTTGAGCGTCTGCCTTCGGCTCAGGGCGTGATCCCGGCGTTATGGGATCGAGCCCCACATCAGGCTCCTCCGCTATGAGCCTGCTTCTTCCTCTCCCACTCCTCCTGCTTGTGTTCCCTCTCTCGCTGGCTGTCTCTATCTCTGTCAAATAAATAAATAAAATCTTTAAAAAAAAAAAAAAGACATTTTGGAAAAAAAAATAAAGATAATAGGTTGTGTGTGTATAAACCTATTGCCAAATAACAATACCTCATAATTGCATAGTTCTTTATCATTTTCAATAGGATTTTCACTTTTTTACCCTAAACAAGTTAACTTTATTATGATTATTTTTCTGCTTTCATTTTACAGATTTTTAATAAGTTGAAGTTCCAATAAGATAAGTAAGCAGTAACCCCTAACTGTAAATATCTTAGAACCAATGAGGTGACAAACTGAAAATTACTAGATTCTAATTTATTTTGGAGCTTACAAGTTATGCTCTCCACTGGAAGCTTTCTTCAACTCCATTCAGAATGTGGTAAGAAGTCAAAATTTAGTCAGAAGATAGCTCTTTCTTTGCTCATTTCTTATATCCAAGTCTGCACAATATTGAAGCAGTTTAAAGACATCATTGTTACAAAACTAAAAGGCAAGCTTCGGAATGGGAGAAGATATTTGCAAATGACATATCGATAAAGGGTTAGTATCCCAAATCTATAAAAAGTTTACCAAACTCAACACCCAAAATCAGATAATCCAGTTAAGAAATGGGCAGAAGGGGCACATGGGTGGCACAGCGGTTGAGCGTCTGCCTTCGGCTCAGGGCGTGATCCCGGCGTAATGGGATCGAGCCCCACATCAGGCTCCTCCGCTATGAGCCTGCTTCTTCCTCTCCCACTCCCCCTGCTTGTGTTTGTGTTCCCTCTCTCTCTGGCTGTCTCTATCTCAGTCGAATAAATAAATAAAATCTTTAAAAAAAAAAAAAAGGAAATGGGCAGAAGACATAAGTAGACATTTTTCCAAAGAAGACATCCGGATGGCTAACAGACACATGAAAAGATGTTCAGTTTCAATCATCATCAGGGAAATGCAAATCAAAACTACAACGAACTATCACCTCATACCTGTTAGAACGGCTAAAATAAACAACACGGGGAACAACAGATATGTGTGAGGCTGTGGAGAAAGAGGAATCTTCTTGCACTGTTGGTGGGAATGAAAACTGGTACAGCCACTTTGGAAAACAGTATGGAGATTCCTCAAAAAGTTAAAAATAGAACTACCTTACAACCCAGCAATTGCACTACTAGGTATTTACCCAAAGGATACAAAAATACAGCTTTGAAGGGGCATATGCACCCTGATGTTTACAGCAGCATTATCAACAATAGCCAAATTGTGGAAAGAGCCCAAATGTCCATCAACTGATGAATGAATATAGAAGTTGTTGTATATATATAGAATGGAATATTACTCAGCCATAAAAAAGAATGAAATCTTGCCATCTGCAATGACGTGGATGGAGCTAGAGTGTATTATGCTAAGTAAAATAAGTCCGTCAGAGGAAGATAAATGCCATATGATTTCACTCATATGTGGAATTTAGGAAACAAAACAGATGAACATAAGGGAAGGGGGGAAAAAGAAAGGAAAGTAAACCATAAGAGACCCTTAACTATAGAGAACAAACATAGCTGTGGGAGGGGAGGTGGGCAGGGGCTAAATGGGTGATAGGTATTGAGGAAGGCACTTGTGGTGAGCACTGAGTGTTATATGTAAGTGATAAATCACTAGATTCTACTCCTAAAACTAATATTACACTATATGTTAGCTAACTAGAATTTAAATAAAAACTTGAACCGAAAACAAACAAAACAAAACAGAAGACATCATTGCTGACCACTTTCATTTCATGGACATGGGAGAACATGATTTTGATTCTAGATTTCGAGAATTTGGTTTAGATTTTGAGAATTGTTCCATGATATCATTTTAATATAGCTACATAGATTAGAATAATGATAAAACAATAGTTGACCATAAGTAACTGTGTGAATTTCCCCCATATATTTCTATAGGAAAAGGCATTGCAATTTATTTCTTTTCTTCTAAATAGCTGAAAAAACCACAACTAATAAACTTAAACCATGTATGTATGTTCTTAGGGACTCTGACAGAGAAAAAATGAAAGTTGGATTGGAAAGCATTTTAAACGCCATAGAAGTGAAGGTCTCTTAGACACATGTAATGAGAATGAATGAAACAAAAAAGATTCTTTTATTCACTTCCGTATTTGTTAAACATTTTTTTATACCTATTTGTGTCAGGGACTAGAGTGGCTGCAGGGGACACAATAGCCAGCTAATAAATGAACAAAAGACCATAGTGTCTGCCTTCACAGTACATAAATTTTGAATAGGAGAGGTTAATTAAATAATTAATAAACACAAAATTTCAACTCCATCCAGTGCTGTGTAGTTCTTATAAGTGCCTATAACAGAAGGACTTGAGTTCAGGTGTTGAACTTAAAAGACAAATATGAGTGAATTAGAAAAATAGAGGAAGAATACTCCATTTTACTTTTTAGAAATACCACGATCACAGCAGATTCACAAATGTTTCCACCAATGCCCCTTTATGCAAAGGAGCATTAATTTATACCCCAGAGTCCTGGGGACACAGCCAAAAGCTTTTCTCCAAAAGCAACATCTCAGTGCCACAAAGTACTTTAGACTAGGATGACCTCACATTTCAGTTTGCCCTGGGTCATCCTAGCTTATGCCTCTTGTCCTGGCTTAAATTTTTAATGGCTCACAGGTTTACTCTTAGAATGATGTTTGTTAGGACAATATATTATACTGTCACCACTTCTCTACACTCATATTTTATCCTAAATTTTCACTGAAACATTTCACTCAGTGCTAAAATAAGCCTGTGTCATTTTATATACAAGTAAGCAACGAGTTAAGATAATGCTCAAGGGGAAATTATTAGTCTTAGAAGAACCGCAATTTGAGAAAAATCTATTTCAATGGACTATTTAAACACATAAGTTAAAATTGGCTTAAATAGTCACAAATAATATAGCCTCATCCCTGACGGTTCCAAAAGAAAAGAGATGGATGCAATTGACCATACGTATAAGAATTCTAGAAACAGAAAACAGAGAGGACAAGGTAGCTACACAGTAATTAATGACAAGGCAATGTGAATTTCTGTTATTAATTTTTAAGATAGCATCTTTGTGTATTTTTATTAACTTCCTACCTCATTTCACAATCACTAATTTATTGTCTTATGCATTCATTCAAGAAATATATTCAGAGTGCCACTGTGTATATCAGGCACTGTTCTGCTCAAGGTATTGGGGACATGGTGGAGAGTAACAGAAAAAAAAAAATCTGTCTTCATAGACCTTGTTAGTAGTATTTGAAGACTTTTATATTTAAGAATAAATTATAGAAATAGCTAAAGTTAAGTGGTAGCATACTACATATGTGAAGACAGAATCAATACAGACAAAAAGAGATCACATAGGCAGTATAGAAAGAAGCTTACTATGACTAAGCCTTAGGCTTGTCTTTGGGCTTCCCAAAGCCAAAAGGAAAAAAAAAAGAAATTCAATTAATTATTACTTTTTCCCCTCTGGTATGGGAAAAAATCCTCAGAAGATACAGGATTTTCGAGCAACAATTTCCACACACGCACACACACCACAAACACAAGAAATTGTAAATAAAAAACACTAAGAGAAACTGCTTAATGATTCCAAAGTTCAGGTCCTCAGAACTAGTATACATATAATAAATCATAAAACTTGGAAAAATACAAATTCTTGGGCACTTTGCCTAATATAATGCTTCTCAGGTAGTCCTGAAATGTAGTCTGATCGGGAATCCCAGAGATACTGAGCACTATTTTTAATTTTTTTTAATAAAAATGAAGCAGGTCTTATGTGGTACGATCTATTTAAACACACAAATTGTTTTTCTACAAATAAGAAAAAATGAAGATAAAATAATACATATATATAATTATATATAATGTATATAAGAAAGATTTTTTAAAAAAACCAATTTATTACATAAAATTATCCTAAATTATGATACCAAACCAAAAAAAAAAAAAAAAAACCAATAAAACCCTAAAAGGGACAAATACAAATTTGTTACTAGTAAGAATACAGATGTTAAGATTCTTAAAGGAAGCATTATAATCTAAAAATATGCTACATTAGAATTCATGAAAACCATGCAAAGTGTATTTCTGAGATGAAATAACAAAACATTTAAAAAATCGTTAATATATTAATTACATTGATAGAACAGAAATAGCTTTTTTTCAATATTAAAGAGATAAAATGCAAATTAATTATAAACTAACAAACAAAACACTGACCTGCTCACATATGTTCCACTCACTTACAACCTACAAAACCAAAACACCTACATGAACACAGAGTTTAAAGATGTTTTATAAATTATTATCGGCATAAATGACATCAGTAATTTAGTGCTTAAATGTGTGAGGCACAAGAGCTTTGTATACATAATTTAATTTAAAATTAGGTATAAAGAAACTACAGATCACTGTTTTGCTATTTCTAATTTTCAAAAAAATCAAAATGGTAGAAACTGAATTTAAACTTACTTCTAATAGTCTTCAAAACAAGTACTGATTATCAATATGCTCTGTTGAACTAAGTCTATAAAAAACTGGAGATAATAAAGGCAAATATGTGACTAAAATTGAGAATATTCTTTTAAAATATAACAGTGAAAAGATGACTGATAAATAAAATGATATGAAAAGAATATAAACATAATTCTTTAAAATGCAGATAAAAAAAGCTGAAAAAAGTATTTGTGTTTAGTTACTAAAGTCATTATCTTTTACATATTAAAGTTCTCACACACTGATATACAAGAGATACATATTCCATTAGAAATATTTTTTTAATTGAGGACATAATATAGGCAATGCTATTGCAGACATATTTAGCCTGACTAGAAGTTATAAAATATGCAAATTAAAGCAAATTTCATTTCTGCCTATATAAGATTTTTGGTGAAATGAGTGGAATATCTCTCATATGTAACAGTTAGGAGTATAAATTGTCATCTTTTTCTGAAAGTAGGTTAGGTAATATAGAATCAAATGTTTGAAATATTTTCATCATAGTTTACCCAGTGATTCCACTTCAACTAATTTGTCCTAATGAAGTAATCTGAAATGTACTTGCATTGAATACAAATAAAATGACTGTAGCCCTGTTCATGATGATGTAAATGAGATGAAGTGATTTTCATACAATGAAAATAATCTAAGTGCACAAAAAGGGCAGAAAGTTAAAATATCTGTTGCATATCCATAGGCAGTAATTCCCTGTAATCTCTCTAAAGCTATCAGCAAGATTATGTAACATTTTAGAAACATAATCATTTGTTAATATGTGAAAATAAAAATATTTAAAATGTTGCACAAAATTACTATTTGGAGAAAAAAATCCATATAGTAGTTACAGTGTATCCATATTTTGAGGAGAAAATAAATATACACTCAGACTTATCAACTCAGTACTGGAAGTAACTTTAACAATTCTAATAGCTGTCTCTGAGAGAAGGCATATGAGTAACATTACTTTTTTCTTTACACTTTTCCGTATTTCTCATATGTCATTATAGTAAATATGAAGTAATCTTATAATCAGAGAAATTCTGAAATAGTCTTAATAAAATGTCTTATCTGTAAAATGGTTAATCTTGTAAGAACACCATGTCTGTGTTCTTTAGCCACATAAATATGTATTTCAATAATATAAGCAGACGTAAGTGACACAGAAGTACTCAGAGAACTGGTTTTTAAGTCTCTTGAGGAATTTTAATCATCTTTATATGTGATTGTTACCACTGGTTTATCGTTAGATAAAAAGAGGCACTGATGATTTGGCTGTCATAAATCTTCTCTATATTTCTTTTCTAGAAAGCATGACAAGAAGAACATTGCTCATCAGTATTAGAAATGTCAATGAAATGGTACATAGTAAAATAATCCTCTTCCTCTTATCTCTACAACTTGGCCTACTTTAAAGAAAAACAAAAATCACCATAAGCATGGAGATAAACATTAGGTATGAATGTCTTATAAAAACATAATATACATCCTTTCAGAATTCAGCTCTCAGTAAATTTCCAGTGTTGCTCTCTCAATTGTGGGCAGGATGTGTTTTATTAAACAGCCATATGAGGTGTAAGAACATTTGAGAGCAAGCCTTCACAATGTTTTCCACAGCTAGCTGATGTACAAACCTGCTGAAGGAGGAAGGAAATTGGGTAACAGTTTATGTTCTTAAAAGCCATTAGGTCTGAAAAGATATTATCCTCAAGAAAAGGAAATAGCAGCTGAGCAGCTTACACTAAACCCGATTTTGTTTTTCATGGTACAGTTGGCTTTCCTTAATGGAGAAGACAAAAAATCTTCTCAATCTCCTTCTTGGGTTGTCTATAACCCAAACTTATGTTTATTTCTATAAGAGAAAAACTGGCACAAATCTACTTTTCCAAATGATAAACCTGCATTTTCAATGTAGTTACATTTAATCAACAGTTTATGTGAAAGCACATCCCAATAGCATATCGGAAATCTTTCCATACATGACAATATTCGTAAGTATGCCGAGAAAGACCTACTGTTTGCTGAACAGTAAGATGAACCCTATGAAGGGTAGGGAAGAAATATAAGACCCGACTTCTACCTTCTGTGGGATTACAATTTATCTGAGATGATACTAATTTATTGAATGCTTGCTTTCTTCCTGGAGATGAGCTAGGCAATTTGAAATCACTTAATCCTTAATAATGCCTTGAAATACATCTCATTATCCCTATTTTACAAATGAGGCCACCACGTTCCAAGAGGTTAAATATCTTGCCTAAGGTGGTATATTTAGTAAGTAGCAAAGCTGGGATTTTTGGGGACTCTGTCAGATTCTAAAACCATAAGTTTTTAACATTGCGAAACTATCTTATCCAGACAATTCAGACAGGTTTCCACTGTGTTACTGCATAATGCAGGTCTTTACTAGTATTTCTGCTCTGCTAAAAATACAAGACATTTGAGACTATTCTCTTACCTCTGGTTAGAGACATGGGCTTACTGAATCTTAAATAATAAAAATTTTAATTTATGTCAAATTAACAAACACCATATATTTGCATATTAAGTTTTATTATACTCTCTGACTTGGCATCTAACTCTTTCTTTAATTTGTGAAGACTATTGTTTGCTATAAATCAAAGCTTGAACCAAAATTCTTTCAACATCCATCTCTATCCTCATATATTATTGTCACCACTAAGATTATTTAATATACCACTTGTTGAGATTCCCAAATTTCATCCACAAGAAAATAATCTGTATTTTAAATGAGTTATTACATATGGAATTATTGATATGCCACAAAATTGACAAATTTCTGCAAATGGATATGATTCCTTTTTTAATGACTTTTTTTCTGATGAATTACGTATCTAGGATTTACTAATAATGGCATTTCATTGTTATTCAATATGGTATCATTTGCAATCCTTTGCTAAAGTAATTCTATGAAAGGCGTTTTTAAAATTGTATGAATAGGAGATTTACAAAGGTTTGGGTAAATCACAATAGAAAATTTCCATCTATTCCAATACCCTACCAGTACTCAGGATGTTGACTATGTTTGGCATTTACTCACCAAGTTTAATGTTTAGTACTTGAAACTGTACGCTGTGTAGGACAAACATATTGCTTTGTGATAAAATACCAAACATTTACTAAACCCTTCCAAAATGAATGGGTAAATCCAAATTAAAGGATACTGCTTCAAGATCCTTTGAAGTTTACATTCTGCATTCCTCTCCAAAATGGGTAATTTAAGTAGTTCTCAGTTATGTTCAAAAGGAGAGACACAAGTTCTGATTCCAGTTTATGTAGAATTAAAAATCAATTTACATAATGATAGGATGTCATCTCTATAGAAATATAGATTTGTCAATTGATGACTTACATAATTTGCTAACTTATGGAAACAAACAGTAACATACTAATTACCTCACACATTATATCAAAATAAGTTATGAATTAAAATTTTCTATGTAAATATTTTAAAAAATCAAACTTATAGGTACTGAGAGAGAAATGTGATTTTCCTTCCATAAAGAATTGACCGATTTGACTGAGTCAAAAGATTGATTACAAGCTTCGATATAGTCTGGGAGTCATTTAGAAGTTTCTCAATATGGTTGTTTGGAAGGAGTTAGGGAGTCTAATGCTATCAGTCATTTTACACAAATATCCTGATCAACCAAAATGTATTTACCTTAACAATGCATTCAACAATGATGGAAGGTCTGTCACGAAGATATAATCACACCTCATTTTAAGAAAAAAATATGGAAACAAAATACCATCCATTTTGGTAATGGAGAGGACTCTCTTCATTTGCTTAAATAGGAACTGGAAAAATTTTATTTAAAATTCATATCTGTGGCAAGTATAGTAATTTCCAGCCAGCATACTCAGCTGTTCAATACAGACACTACATAAATCTGCTCAACAACATAAACACACTGCCTCAAAGCAATCTCACGAATTAAATAGCCTGTTTCCTGGAGAGAGAAAAGTATAGAACAAAATTAATAGTACAGCTACTGTATCTCAATGGGGAACGACTCTCAAGCCTGAATCATTGCCGGAGAGGAGACGTTAACAGAGCTGATTGTAGTCACTCTGAGTGAAGAAGCCTGTGAACTCAAGAGAGAGGAGTAAGAGAGTTGATTTGGAAGCATGTTGCTAATTAGCTAACTTAACAGAAATGAAAGTCATGTAAAAAGCTAATTAAGTGAAATTGATGTGCATGATCTCAGTCTTTATTTTGAATATAGCCGAAGCAATCTCTGAGCTAGGGAATCCAAACTCCAGAGAACAGGGTTTCCATGGGATGGGTGCTAGTAAGAGGGGTCAATTTCAACTGCTCTTAAAGTACATTTCTTCATGCTCTTGTGGTTCCCAAGCCCAGCCATCCATGTCAATTCTGTCTTGAGAGACACTTGCTCCTTGTAAGATTGTCAAGCATGTTAAAAGTGTAAAAAATTTGATACTGACCTCATTTTTTTTATCTAATTATAACTCCCATGGTCTTAATTGCATTGCTGATTTGGAAAGTGCTATGAACTACCATTCTACCCAGAGCTGAAAGATCCAAAGTAAGGGAATATTTTTGTTACCCCTTTAAAATTTATGTTTTCTTAATTTTTCTTCTCACTGAATTAATGAGTTTGCCCACTTCATCTTGAACATTTGAAATGCATGCTTGAGCACCTATAGTCTAAAGAATCCTTTTAAAAAAACTTGAAAATATTGTATTGTATTGTTTTGAGGTGCTCATAGCAACTTTCAGCAAATTTAATTTAATGTATATCACAGAAGTGAACAGAAGAAGGAGAATGGGTGGTGCTTAAAGTCTTTAAGGATTTATACATCTTGTCTTTTACAGGTAACAGGGTAAAACCCAATGAAAAGTCCAAAGAAGTCAGGAAGATCTAAATAAACTTTAAAAATAAAAACAGCGACCATTAATTGAGAAATTGCTTTAAGCCACTGACCAGGCCAACCAAGCACATGAAGACATTATCCTACTAAATCTTGATTAAAAAAAACAAAACAAAAAAACCCTCTGTGAAATTATAACCCCCATTTTATAGAAAATTCAACCAAGAGAAAATTTAAGTAATTATCTATGACAGAGTTAGTAGAAAAAATAGAAAGGTTTCAAACTCAAGTCTTCCCCCAAAGCTCATGTTTTTAACTCTAAAACCTAGACTGCAAAATATAAGGAAAATTATTTCCAAAAGCATTTTTCCAAAAAGATTCTCATTTGGGAAATTTTCTGATCCCACTTCTTTAGCTAAGTCCAAGGTTTTGACATGAAACCCTGGTGTAAAATATTTGACATTCCAGACACTGTTGTTTCTACTTTTATGAAGTTTAATTAGTGGGTCATTATCATCTTCCCCTCCTGCTTCTCCACTTCTTTCTCATTATTATTGTTAGGTATTTACATTCTGAAGGTAGATGACTAGATAAAGTAATAGGTCAAAAACCTTTTTGTGCCTTTTTTCATTTTTAAGAGTTTGCAAATTTACCCTGCATTTATTAACTTTCACTGTTACATACCTTGACTGTCAAATTGAATAACTGACAAAGGGATCTTCTGTTAAGATCAGAATTTACAGTTTCTCAATTGAGTCTAAACTATGCCTAACCATGGTATAACTGGGTATATCTGGTAGATTGATTGAGAAGGACAGGCCAGAAGTATTTTTTGCATGGGGTAGAAAGAACCTTACAGGGGAAGAATTTACCTTAAGGAGACAACACATAATTCTGCACAATGAGAAAGCCTCTCCTAAGCTGAGAGAGAGATGGTCAATTCAAAGTACAGTGTGATACTGTCATTCAAATTTATCCTCTGGCCGATCTGCTACAGGGCTAGGATTGAAGCCCAGAAATAGTAGGGCTGAGGTATAAGCCTAGAAAAATATTTTCCCTAAAAGCTCAATAAGATATTAAGGATGTAAGATATATACACAATGAAGAGTATACTGACTTCTCCAAATTATGACCAAGTGTATAGAATCACTTTGATATACTAAGAGGACATACATGTGAAGGCAGCAACAGGACCCAGTGCCCAGGTGTAGGGACAGATCCCTCACCTGATGAAGGGGACCTCAAGTGTAGTGGTGTCTGGTGCTTGTTACTTGGTAACAGCAGNCAATGACAGTGGTGACAACTGGTACCAACTACTTTGGAAAATCATAGGACCCTTTGACACAGAAAGCATACCCCTTACAGATGACACTCTCAACTGTGGTAGGAGAGGAAAAAGTTAGGCAATAATGTGGGTGATAAAAAGCTGTTCCTCATTCATTTGGTAACCTACCCCCAACCAGAGACTTCCTCCACAATTAAGAGATGTTTTCAACAGGGCTAATGTGCTGATAAAAGTTGGTGAGGATGTAGAGAAAGGGGAACCCTCTTACACTGTTGATGGGAATGCAAGCTGGTACAGCCACTCTGGAAAACAGTATGGATGTTCCTCAAAACATTAAAAATAGAGCTACCCTATGATCCAGCAATTGCACTATTAGGTATTTACCCCGAAGATACAGATGTAGTGAAAAGAAGGGGCACATGCACCCCAATGTTCATAGCAGCAATGTCCATAATAGCCAAACTGTGGAAGGAGCCAAGATGTCCTTCAACAGATGAATGGATAAAGAAGATGTGGTTCATTTTTACAATTAAATATTACTCAGGCATCAGAAAGGATGAATAACCACCAGTTGCATCGAGATGGATGCAACTGGAGGGGATTATACCAAGTTAAGTAAGTCAAACAGAGCAAGACAATTATCATATGGTTTCACTCATATGTGGAACATAAAGAATAGAGCAGAGGACCATAGGGGAAGGGAGGGAAAACTGCATGGGAAGAAATCAGAGAGGGAGACAAACCATGAGAGACTCTGGACTCCAGGAAACAAAATGAGGGTTACAGAAGGGAAAGGGTGGGAAAATGGGGTATCTGAGTGATAGGTATTAAGGAGGGCACGTGTGGTGATGAGCACTGGGTGTTATAAGCAACTAATGAATCACTGAACACTACACCAAAAACTAATGATGTACTAGATGTTGGCTAACTGAACATAATAATAATAATAAGAAAAAGGTTGGTAGTTGTAAGGTTAGGAAATACTGTTGGTTTTTGTTATTTAGATCATGAAAATTTTAAGACACTTTTTATGAAAATTATGAGAATTGTTATAATACTAAAAGCTTTTACCAATTTTCAATTTTGCAAGTGAAACATGATGGGTCTGGGGTTCATAATGGTACCTCTCAGAACCCAAACTGATATATATTTGATCTCTGTAGAATGAACACTACGTCGTTGGTTAACAAAATAGCTTTTTCTCTTTTTCAATTCATGTGCCTTATTCAAATCATCTTAATAATTATATGTCTTTAGTTCTATTGCCTAGAATATTCAGTGTGAGCCCTAAGGTGTAAACTTCAAGGGGTCACTCCCTCAGAGGGTTATGCAAATGTCAACCTTGTCTTTATGGTCTTCACCCTAGCCCCAGCCCTGGAACATATCCTTGTCATGCTCCTCATTTAATTGGAATACTTTTGAAATTTTACCTCTAAGTATGATGTTTGTTCTAGGTTTTTGAAAGGAACTCATTATTCAATTAAGAAAAGCATCTTGTACTTTTAGTTTGCTATTAGATTTTTAAATGGATAACAAATTTAAACAATTGTTTATCTGCATTATTTGAAAGGCTCATTTTTTAAATAAAATCCATTACTATCAATGTAGTAATTTACATTAAAAGATGTCTATGATTTTGATTCATTGTTATATTCCTGAGCTAACCTCCTTTTCTATAAAACCCAATTAAAGTACCACTTTTGATCTGTCAGCCAAAAGTAATGTCTTCCTCCGTCCTCTAAATTGCTACAGCACTATATTTACCTTTTCTATATACTTTGGCACATTCTACCTTATATTATATCTAGATATGTGTATGTTGTCTCTTATACTTCATTATTCCTCATTATGCAAAGAATAATAGATTTGAAAACAGAAAAGTTGAGATGGATTCCAGGTCTACCACTTAAAAATATTCTAAGGCTCAATTTCCTTTTATACAAAATAAAGATCATAATGTATGCTTTGTCTGCCTTATAGAGTTTTTTATTTATCTAAATGAAATATATTGATCATAGTATCTGTAAATATAGAAGGCTTCACACGTATCACTTTTATTTTGATCATTAAGCTTGAAACTTTGCAAAAATTTTATTCAGTATTGGCTATACTTGGAGATAACTGTTACCTTGAAAAGTTCCTCAGATTTTTATTTTAATACAATCCTGGAATAAATATGCAACAGCAATAGTCATATTGAAAGATTATCAATTATCCTTTCATGTGCTACAAATCAGATTGCCTTGTGGCTCACCACGCAATCTATGAATGCCATAAATTCCCTGAAAGAGATGGCGGATTCAACTAACACAAAGCGATCATTGTTCTACTTTAATTTCAAAGAGTATTTTATGAGACCTTGGAGAAAAAAAAATGTTGAAAGGAAGAATGGACCTTCAAATACTAAAAATTTCCCACTACATATACAAAACAAAGTTCTGGCATCATGAAGTCATGGATATAGGCAACTCAGGATATTCTGTAGGGAAATAAAATAAAATAAAAAAAAGATTTTAGTTTCATGAGAAGAGGGGGATTGATTTAGGGAATGACCTATCAGTTAGTTATTGCTGTATAACAAACCACACCTAAACTTAAGTGTCTTACCAATTATTATTTATTATGACTCTACAGGTTCCATATGAAGTTATGCTGATCTGAGTTGCCCATGCATATGTGTCTGCAGTTAGCAGGGAGGTCTTCAGTGGCTGAAATGGGGTGATCTTGGATGGGATGAATCACTTCTGCTCCATATTACTTTTCAGCATTCAGCATTTTATCTCAGGCTTGCTATCATCGTGAAGGCAGAAGACCAGACAGATAGAACTAGACTACAAAACACCTCTTAAAGCCTAGGCTTGGGAATTTGCACAGCATCATTTCCATCACCACATTCTATTAGTCAAAGCAAATCACTGGGCCAGCTCAAATTCAGAGTGGAGAAATAGACTCCACCTCTTCGTGGGCAGAACTGCACATTTACATTGCAATGGACAAGAATACACAAAGATAAAGAGAATTGGGGGCATTTTTGTGGTCTACATGCCCATCTATGGCAAAATCCTATAATAGATGTGTTGAAAAAAGTCAAAAGCCAAGAGGGCTTGCCCTTACTCTCATTTGGTGTTGTGGAGAGTGAGAGCCACAGGGATCCAATGTCCAACAGGAAGTTGTAAGAGGAGACTTGATTATAATATTCAGCCCTCCCTTTGCTCCCACATGTACTGAGGTGAATGTAACTGGAAGTTTTTGCATGCCCTGTGGGAGACAAGGAAGTGATAACTAAGTTGAGAGTCAAGACCTGCTACACAATCATAGAGCAAGGTACAAGCTAGAGAAGCTGGGTTAGAAAATCTGTGTAAGGATCATATAGACAATGTTGCTTACACACTTCAAGGTCTGCAGCATTGATAAGAAATTAAATAAGAACTATGACCCAGCAATTGCACTACTAGTTATTTACCCAAAAGATAAAAAAATACTGATTTGAAGCGGCACATGCACCCCAACGTTAATAGCAGCATTATCAACAAAAGCCAAATTATTGAAAGAGCCCAAATGTCCATCAACTGACAACTGGATAAAGGAGATGTGGTACACACACACACACACACACACACACACACACACACCATATAATGGAATATTATATATATAGGAATATTACTCAGCCATCAAAAAAATGAAATCTTGTCATTTGCAGCAACGTAGATGGAGCCAGAGTGTATTATGCTAAGTGAAATAAGCCAATCAGAGAAACACAAATACCATAGGATTTCAATAACATGTGGAATTTAAGAAGCAAAGCAGATTAACATAGGGGAAAGAAAAAAAAGAGTGGGAGGCAAACCATAACAGACTCTTAACTGAAGAGAACAAACTGAGGGTTGATGGAGGGAGGAGGCTGGGCGATGGGCTAGATGGGTGATAGGTTAAGGAGGGCACTTTGTTATGATGAGCACTGGGTGTTATACATAAATGATGAATCACTAAATTCTACTCCTGAAATCAATATTACACTACATGTTAACTAACTAGAATTAAATAAAAACTTGAAACATTAAAAAAAAAAAGAACTATCAGGCTCTGACTGGGTTAAAAACAAAACAAAACAAAATACAAGAATACAAAAGACACCCAAGAATAATTTATATGTTGTCTAGCTCTAGACCAGCTAAAACAATGAAATGGAAACTAACAAAGACTGAAAAGCTAGCACACAGAGTTTACTGTTCTCTTTCACCTACAACACACCACAAAGTCAGGTACACTACCCCAAATACGTTGGAGAAAAGAAAAATTTCCATCTTGGAGTGGAAAAGTGTTGGAGTTGAAAATTGAACGTATACTCAAAAGAGATAAGAGCAACAGAGTTATATGAAAGGAGATGCAAATATCAGAAGGTACTGAGATACAGCAGTTTAGCAATTTAAACAAAGCAAAACAAAACAACAACAACAACAAAACCAAAAACCTGCTAACCAATGACTGGGCAAGATTAGATCAGATACATAAAATATGAAGAGTCGGTTTTCTTAGCATATCAGAGAAGCAGTGAGGAACAGTTCTAGATTTTGTGGAGGCTGTTCAAGAGAAATGAAACAAAGTATAGTACTTTTACAAATATTACACAAACATATGATCATGTGAAAACATTGCAAAGGCTCCTTCCAGGGTGTCAGAACAGGCTCATCTAAGGTAGGGACTTGAAACTTGGGCCAGTAGCTTCTCAGTGAATCTGCCTTTGATGCAGCATATTACAGATGAGCGTTTGTTAATAAGGGTGCCATCATTGTTCCTTACTCTCTTGCTACAGAAATCTTTCTATAATGGGTTAAGGGGCACTTCCATCTATTAGGTGGCATAAGAAAGGCATTAAGGTATTTAGAACAGAACATGTTTCTGCAGGGAAAAAGTCTATTTCATTCTCCTCTGAGTTCAAATAGAAATAACCATTTTACAGGTCTTGATTGGTAATTGTTTTAAGGATGCCTTTAAAAGCCTTGAAGATGTAAGTATTAAACACTGGCAGCAACGCATTATGAATGGGGTGGCTGAAGGCTCCAAGTGAGAGAAGCTGGAGAGTTTCCTGGAGTTCGTAGAAGTCGTGGAGAAGAAGTACCATAGCTCAGTCTCCACCCAGATACTTTTCTCCAAGCTTCTCAGAGCTAAACATTATGTCACCTCAACAAGATGGTCTGTGGTGTATGTTCCAGATTTCTTCTCACCTCTTCACAGCATTTCCCTTTGATGATCAAGACCTAGTAAAATATTAAGGTTTCTTATTCTACTTCGGTGGGCCCATATTTGATTCCTTCTTCCTCAAACTATGGTCCTACTGTCCAAACTGTGTTCACGACAACCTTTGTTGATGAGCTGAGGTTAATGTGCTGAATGTTTATGTCTAGTCTTTACAATGAAATAGGGTCATTTGGTATTAGACTGCCTTTGTCATTCCTGCAGAAAGATTACATTGTTTTAGACCAACCTATACTGAATCAACTTTTATGATTCTGATCTATTGTGATATAATAATTAATAAACCACAATCCACTCTTTATCCGAGTCACTTGATTTTCCTATTTATATATAATTCGAAAGAGTTTACCTAGTCAAACTTGATTCTAAGTGTTTCTCAATATTTCATACTATGTCAAGACTTTATAATAGAGTTTGGCATTGTCATTCTACGTTTGAACAATTAGATGAAATGCTACTGAAAATCAGGCGTAGCATTGTCCTTAGTTTTCATTTAATTAGCTTTTTTTGAATTATAATTTATAATTCTGCATGCTAAAAATGACAAGTTCTTATATTCTCCTACTGACTGACTAAACAAACAACGCTTCCTATACACTCCATCTTTTTTGCCTCACACTTCACTGAACTATGAAAATCTACTCAACTATTTGAAATGGATTTTGCAATATTTACTAAGATATAATCTGAGATTCCAATCATCTAGCACACCATGAGCTATTCTAAGTGTTTCAGAGAGATAAGAAGATAGATAGCTATATAGCATTCATGGAGTGTTTTATACTACTCCTTCTTAAAACGCAGTTTAAGGCAATCTGCTCATATAATTTCAATATTCTTTTTCTATAGTCAAGAGTATATTTAGAAAAATATAAAAGTTGAATCCGTCTTATGTAAGGAACCAATTTTCATGTCCTAACAGGTCCTTCTAAACAATGGCTAAGATACTATAAATACAGGTACGTCCATTTTAGTGAGAAATCCTATAAAATAGATGTCTTCACAAACTCCTGTTTATACAGTATTCAGTCTATTTAGTGAAGATGTTATCCTTTTATAAAGCATTAATGACTGCTGTGTTAAAGGTCTCTGTGACACAAAGGAGTCACTTGTTTTTCAAGGAATCAAGCGTATATTGACTTGGGTCCACTGCTTAGAAATTTGAAGCATGTCTGCATAGTTAACAGTTTACAATTGTATTTAAAAATTCACCAGGCAAGATGAATGAGAGGGAATATTTCTTAAAAGAAATTAAGACTAATGCATGTTAAGTGTTACGGAAGAGGGAAATTATCATGGGGTGGAGAGAAAGTAAAGCTTGGGGGTATGAGTCTAAATTTTAACAATGCCACTAATTTACACCATGATGAGGGCCAGTTGAGATGAGTTATCTGTCTAGGCCTCAGTTTCCTTGCCTGTAACATGCTGTGATCAAACTCAAATAACATTTCTAAAATATATTCCATGAGCTCTACAGCCAAGTAATGATTATGAAGAAAGAAAGAAAGAAAGAAAGAAAGAAAGAAAGAAAGAAAGAGAGAAAGAAAGAAAGAAAAGGAGAGAGGTCTAAGCACAGAGTGCACACTGAATCAGTAGATTCACAGTACATATTAATGAGACCTGAGTAACCTGGAAGTAAATAAATATCTTAAATTGTTTTGAAAATTCTTTTCTGAGTGTATTTAACTAGAAAATCCCCTTCAGGGGCGCCTGGGTGGTGCAGTCCTTAAGCGTCTGCCTTCAGCTCAGGGCGTGATCCCGGCGTTCTGGGATTGAAGCCCCACATCAGGCTCCTCCGCTGGGAGCCTGCTTCTTCCTCTCCCACTACCCCTGCTTGTGTTCCCTCTCTCGCTGGCTGTCTCTGTCAAATAAATAAATAAAATATTTAAAAAAAAAAAAAAAGAAAATCCCCTTCAAACTCTCCTTTTATGACACATCTATTAATATATCAAAAAAATACTATTACAAGAGACATGTTGGGAGATACTGATCTCTAAGTTTCCTCTAGCTTTAATATATAGTACATTTTCCTGAAAGCTCTACCTTCTCCCAGAGTGTATTTCCTGATCTTAGAGCACCTGGATGAAGAGTTTCCTCCTATGTGGTACTCCCATCTCCAGTTTTGTCTGCACAGAAGCAATCGCTGCCCTGAACCACCCAGAGTCATCTTCTTGGCCTCTGTTCTGGTCATCTCTATGAAGTATGTCCCCTGCCCACTGTTCAGTGCTCGCCACATCTCAGTCCAGGAGTCTAGGACATTCTTCCACAGTCCACATCACATCAGTCTACAATTCTACTCAGGTTCTGGTTAGGAGCACAGAGACTGTGAACCTCCTTGAACTACCACCACCCTCTATAGCCAGTGCTGATTTTGTTGCTCTGCCAGTGAAAGGGCATTCCACTCTAAGAGGATTTAAAAAACAGCTCTTTGGAACCTTCCACAGGTTCATGATGGTTAAGCTGCAAACAAGCAGAACAGACTCAAAAGGAACTAAAATTGAAAATGTAACCCATAATCCATCCCTTTAATTGGTACAATAGCTACTAAAGGATTTATTATATCGCCAGGCGAAAAAAATTTTTCTCTCCTCTATGGAAGTTATACTGTGCACAGAACTCATGGTAACTGACTTAATTAATTAATAATTAATTAATTTTCTCAACTCTTCCTACTGTTTTGCCCAACCTTCCTAGAATCTCTTTTCACCCACCTTTACTTTTTCAGGAAATACAGTTTATTGGATATTAACCTACATTAAGCATAGTATTTTATCTAGAGTTAATACTTAACTAAAAGTCTAAGTCTCTTATTCAATAAAATTTTATCTAAGAAAAACACACTAGACTCAATTAGTTGGAAATCTTCCATTTCTAAGTAACAGTGAAATAATAAAGGAAATATATCAGCTCAGGGAACTAGAAACATTTAAAGAAATGTGCTGTGAGGCTTAATTCAGAAGCTCAAACTTAGGTGGTATGTGTTCCATCATAAGATTGACTCACCTCACAGTAACTGATTGCCTATTCTGTGATCAAGCTTCAGACACCACATGCTTCATCATTCATACCAAGCAGGAAGAGTGAGAACCTCACCCTTCCTGAAAATCATACAATAGTCTCAAGCTTTATTTTGATTGATTCAATTAGGATATTTCCTTACCTTAGAAAATTGAAATACTCAATGTCTTATGTCTCAGATTATCAATTACTATTAATAAGCAGTTGGCCTGAATGGTTTGGACTAGGTCTACCACTGGAAATGAGGATGAAGTCAAAGCCATTCAAGTCACAAGACTGGCTTCCTTAGGATGAGTGAAAGGGAGTAGAAGCTTTAGAAGTAACCACAATGTCAACTCTCTTTCTTTCTTCATACACACACGCATACATACTTAAAAATACATATTTTATGAAAAATGAAAACAAATAAAGTTAAGAGAATTATAAAATTTTCACCAGGCAAGCCAAGCCTCTGAATGTCTTAGAATATCGCCCAGAGTTCCCTTTTAAGGTCATCTTTCTCACACTCAGAACATGCTGAAAGTATAGCCCTTAAATAGATCTGTTTTATGCCACATATATATAACATGCCCTATGCAGTTGAATTGTCTTAGGGTGGGCTTCTTGCTCTAAAGCAGCAAATACACAAACTGTAAAAGATGAAGAGAGTCAGTCAGATTTTACCTTGACCTGAGATATGCAGTTTGTTGTTGGAGCTGAGAATGAAGGACACAAATGAAGTGTTGGAGCCCTGAGGTCTCATAGGAAGCCAAAGTCATGAGTAATAAGAAGCTATGAGACAGAGTTCATGGAGATTAGAAAGGACCTCCATGAGAGGTCAGAAGGTACAAGGGTAAAGACAAAAACACAGGAGAAAGGGACAGTATCCCCATTTTTGACGGTTTTTGGTTCCAGACTCTATGAGCACATCTACACTTCTTTTTTTGAAATCCCTGCTATTGTTGCTCTTGTGGGTTTTTTTTTTTAGAACTACTTACTCCTTACATATGGTATTTTGAATGAGTTTCTGTTCCACATGGATGATATGAACAATAGAAACAAACTAAAGAACATATTACTAAAGGATTCTTTGTTTAAGCAAATAATTCACTATAGGGATTCTTTGAAAAAAATATACATTCTTGTTATATTTAAATATACTTTAAAGTTTTACTTGACAGGTCCAGGAACAATTTCTTAACATGAGATGTACTCTTAATAAACATTTCTTTTCAAAACATGTATTCTTTAAATTGCCTACCAAAATTTTGAAGAAGAAAAAAATTGCAGCTCCTCCCTCCCCTACCAAAATGTACTGCTAATACAAGCTGGACAGCAACAGCCCTATGGTGAAGATAACTGTGGGCTAAGAATACATGACTCTTACTTAAACACATACTGATTTTTCTCTCTGGTTAAATTAGAGAAGGCTGAAATGACTAGTTCCAACATATTAAATAGGATGGTTAATCTGCTTTCCCAGTTACTGTTGAATAAGTATACTTTATTTCTAATTTACAAAATATTTCTAAAATACCCTTAGTTGAAAATAATTGTGAAGAGATTTCCAAGCAATCATTATTGAATTTAAGAATTTAATCCAGTTTTTAAATTTTAGTACTATTGTGATCCTTGAAGCCACAATTATAGTCTGAAAATGAGTTATAAAATTATTCAGTACTCTTTTTTTCTGGAAAGAAAATGTAAATTTGGTAAGATCATATACCTTACCAGCAGAGAAGAGCCATTGACATGCTGCACTGAGTCAGCATGGAAATTTGCCTAGAAGCAGGGGTTCTGTACTCCTAATTGACCTGCCAGTTTGAAATCTTTTCTTGGCAACCATGACTTCCTACGGAGTTGAAAATACTGTCCATCTTAAGCTCAGATAGCATATTTAGTCTGAAGCAATATGATGTTCAAAGTAAAACTACACAAGAGGAAAAAAGACACATTTTTTGAATTTCTAATGAAGGAAAAAATAATCAATAGCTGTTGGATTCAATATATTGGATTTAAAATATCCTCTCATCTATCCTGATTATTATTGCCAAGGGGATTTTATTAGTTGCCTATATTTTTAGAGTACATTTTCATTTCTATAAGAATCATCAATGCTTGATCAGTGAGTGTGATAAGTTAACCTGTAGGATTTTTGATGTAGAAAAGAAGTAGGCCTACAATTTTGTTTCTTAATGCATTTCTCCAGGCTGATTCTCTCAGACACCATGGGAAGTTTCAAAACTATTCTCATGATATGTCTAACTGCCAAGTTCCTAGCTGCTATAGTGGTCGTAATTGGTAGGTAATTGGTTGTTGGGGACTCTTCTCTTAGCCTATAGCTGCCTCTGCGTGCTCCTTCAGCAGAACATTTTAGAGTCATCAGGAGTTAATTCCACACCCTTCATGTTCCTTCCACATTAAAAAATTTTATTCCTATAATATCTCAGTTCCCTGATATATGGTCATTAGGCCCTACTGTTAGACATTCCTGTAAAAAGAGTATCTGTAAAACCATATAATCTTTTCTTTTATTTACCAGTATTGACCATAAGTTATATGAAAAATATATTCTTTATCTTGGTCCTAGTAACCTTCCTTTTATATTTATTTATTCATTCATTCATTCATTCATTCATTCATTCATTACCTTTCTTATGGGTATCTTGTTTCTTAGTTCTAGTGACTTATTCCAAGGTTATGCTACTTCCACAAATGGGGCAAAGCCAGAGAGAATCTTCTGTCTAAAACTTAAACTGTGGAATGGCTCTGGATCCCCTGGATCCTAGGGATCTTCTCAAGGGACAGTAAATAGAACAAGAGATTCTAGTGGCCTGTCCTCACATGGGATGTTTCCAGTTCTATGCAGATTCCTTGGTTTTTCTGTACGGAACTGGAAAACAAGAAAAGTTTGGAATTTCTGACTTCTCAAAATACAAATGGCTTCCTGAACTCTCTCTGAACGTTCATATTGTCCATTGTCCCAGGCTTATTCTTCAGCAGAGACCCAATTTTCTCTTTAGACTTTTATGTTATATAAAGCAGTATGTATCCTCTATGCTTAAAACAGTTTGGGAACATATTTTTGAAATTGCAACTTTAAAATCCCAATTTACACTGGCTACAAACAGAAGATATGACTTTTTGATGAAAGCTAAAAATATATTAGGTTTCCTTATTACCATGGCTTCTGACCTTTAGCATCAGGAACATTAGTATCTGATATCATACCCAAAAATAAAAATCAGTTTGTAATTTGCCACACAGAACTGATCCAAATACCATGAAAGCACTTTATTGGACTGATACTGTCTCTAGATGAGCTGCTGAGATCCTATTTGGCCCTGGAGGCAGAACCGCAACAACTACGAGGTATCTATGAAAATGACTGCCAAGTACCCCCAGTAGCTGCAAGACGACAGATAAATTCTTACCATCGCATTCATTAACTACCGCAGCGTGTGCCAAGCCAGAAGGGAAAAAGATGACTGAATAATTCTCCATCATTTTTAGTTTGCCAATTACTACATGCACAAAAACAAAATAAATATCTGGTTTTTAGAAAATGTGTCAGTGCTTCAAGAGCCCCACCTTCAGTTGTGTGAAATATATGTACTTTGGCAGAAATAGTCTTTGCCTTACTCTACTGTGAAAGCAGCTGTGTGTGAATGAAATCTGAAAATCACATTCAGAGGAGTACCTGTTTGAACATATTTTTCACTCAGATGAACCATAGCATTAATGAAAACCTATAAATCTTGTGTACATTTCAAATAAAAACTACCACAAATGCTTAACCACTTGTCTTGACAGGATATGCTTTGCGGAGTCCATGATGGGAACTTAAATTTGGGGAAAAGAGTAAAAAGAAAATGTTAGTCATCATGCTCACAATTACAGATTGGTGACTTAATGTTATTGTACTGAGAGGGAGAGAAGGCATAGTCAAATGGTACTTATTTGGTCAAATGCTAGAAAGAAAAAAAAAAAACATGTTTCTCTTTAACATGTTCCAACCCACAGTGGAGACTAAACTAAGCTACAGTTACCAAAGGAACCTCAGGGGAAAATCTGTGGCAGTGTTGTTGCCAATGTATGAGCAACACCACAGTCTAGTGGATTGAAAATCACTTGTATATATCTGTAAAAACAAGAGGCCCTTGTGTCCGTTCCTTAGCCATGACTTCATTCTCTGGTAATTGTATTTCTACCAATCTTACGTGTTGCCCCACCACCTCTAAGAGCATAAATAGCTCTTAGAGTCACTTCTAATAAAAAAAAAAAAATGTCCAGAGCTTCTCCAATATTAATTGCCGTGAAATTACAAAAAAATATAGCCATCTAAAAAGTAATGTAATTGGATGTCTAATCCAGGAGCAAAGCAAAATGGGAGGGGGGCTACCAAAGGTTTGTGAACAACTAAAAAATACACACCAATAGATCAAGAAGGGTCCTAGCTGACTGGAATGCTTGGCAGATAGGATGCTTTCTTGCTTTCTTGGGATTGATCAAATGTATTTGAACACATTACATTTTATCACACTCTTTGAAGAGAAGATATTTTTTTTGAAATTTCCTTGAGGTTTCACACTTTATACTATTAGTGGGAAGTTAACATGATGTGATGGCTGATACGTTTACATAGGACTAAGGGTCTACATTTGAAATACGGTTATGTCATAAGCACATTGTTTGACTTATTAAACTCTTTTTTCCAATATACCAAGCTACCCAATGAAGAGATTAATTAAATTCTAAGTTAATTAATTGGAAAATTATTTATATCCCCATTACATGCAAGATGCTAGATTATGCTACATGCTTTTAGGGCATACAAAGACAATTACAGACTAGCATGCCTCTAAACTTGTATTCTAGTTAGCAAGCAAGACTTGGACATTGCAAATATTAACAATGATTGCCTCAGTGATTGGAGGTACTGCTAGCATTTGAGAGGAGGGGCAGAGATACCAATGTCTTTTCAATGCTGAGCAGATTCTGCATGTCTACAGATTTTTAAATGTCCACCTGGAAATGTAGTTTAAAAATCTGTTTATAATTATATCGGCCTAAACCTCTGTTTACATTGATATACCAAGTATAGATTTTGCTCAGATTTGGTTTATATCGAATTTTCTATTTTAACATGCAAGTCAAGGAAAGACTGTATTTTTATTTCCTGAACTTTACCAGGAATGGTTTATCATTTCAAAAGTAACAACCCCAGAGGCAAAAGAGTATATTTGAGCAGCCGAAACAATACACTTGCATCAGTTTTGTATTTGTGCCTGTTGCATTCAAAGGAAACAGAGATATAGAGAGAAAATATAGAAATAGATAGAAATACATACATTAATATCCTGTTTGAAGTATTCAGTAGCATGAAAAACAATTGTTACAGGAATACTTGACATTGTCTTTTATACTGCCGTACATAAATTAAATTTATGGTTCTTCTGTCAAGATTTTTGTTCTCTATAGGAAATAAAAAAGAAAAACAAACCAAACAAAAAAATGCCAAAATCAAATGACAATTTTGCAATGAAGTTTGGCAAGGTTATATCATACTTTCTCTTTTCTTCCAGTTCCGTTTGTAATTTGTCTTGTTATGTTTACCCTTTATTTCATATTTTTTGTTTCTTATCATACACTAATATCTTGTCTCTGAATATTTATCTTAATACTTATTTTTGAATTAGCATCTAATAGTATCTCTTCTCTGGTTTTCCTATAGTTCATGTGCAGAATGCTTTCTGATCCTTATTTCTCTAAAATGTAAAAGAGGGGCACCCGAGTGGCTCAGTCAGTTAAGCATCTGCCTTCAGCTCAGGTCATGATTCCAGAGTCCTGGGATCGAATCAGGTTCCCTGCTCAGCAGGAAGTCTGCTTCTCTCTCTCCCTCTGCTCCTCCCCCTGCTCATGCTTTCCTTCTCATTTGCTCACACTCTCAAATAAATAAAATAAAATCTTTAAAAAATAATAAAATAAAATGGTGAAGGAATCTATTTCTTTAAGCCATCTACTATGGTCATGCCTAAACATTTGCATATTAAAATTTACATCAATGTATTTCTTTATTTAGGTATATTGTTTAACAAAATAAAATTATACCCTGTTTTAAAAAAATTAGGTGCATAAGCATGTTGCTTTTTCAATTTTGGGATGGTAAAGAGGTCATAAAACATTTGTTATAAAATAGGGCATTGGGCTTGAAAGGACTGAAATCCAGTAACTCACGGTGTTAGTGAAAGATAAATGAGATGGTATGTAATGTATCTAACAAAATAATTCATACGTAATATGTGTTCAGTAAATATGAACTCTCTCAATATAAGGACAGACAATCACTTCTGTCTCTAGCAGGAAAGATCTCAAAACCACACAAATGAAAATGCATTTCAAACAGAATGTGAATCATGATCAGTTTTGGCAGGAATAGAGGCAGAATCATACTTAATGAGGAAAATGCTTGAGCAAAGGTTTAAAAGTATAAAATTGCAAATTTAACATGTTCACTTTCCCTCCCATGACAAGCAGAGGCTGAGAGTGATCTAGTGTTTAGAGTTTTCACTGATGAGTGTGTAGATGTGAAAAAAACCACAAAAAGTGAGGCCAACCATCACAAGGAAATATCAAAATAAGAGAATAGATAGGATTGGAGTATCAGAAAACAGATGAAAATAAGAAAAAGCCATCAAGGGGCGCCTGGGTGGCACAGTGGTTAAGCGTCTGCCTTCGGCTCAGGGCGTGATCCGGGCCTTTATGGGATCAAGCTCCACATCGGGCTCCTCCACTATGAGCCTGCTTCTTCCTCTCCCACTCCCCCTGCTTGTGTTCCCTCTCCCGCTGCCTGTCTCTATCTCTGTCGAATAAATAAATAAAATCTTTAAAAAAAAAAGCCGTCAAGAGGAAGATTTAAAGTGTAGAAAAGTGGTAGGGGGAGCTACAGAATTTCCATTCTTGAAACATAGAACTAGGAAAACTGTCCAGAAAGAATTGGTTATTTAGTCATGAGCATAGTAGATTGCAGGAAGACTTAAAAAGATTGAAAGACAATGAGTAGCATGGAGTAAAGAGACTAAGCATTCTGTGAAGACCTCAAGAGTTGTCATTAGAATATAGGTCACTGATTCTAAGCAGTGTACAAGGACACTTGGATAAAGGGTGATATTCTCAATAGGGTAAAATCCTGAATTGCCCAGTTTCCTTTGCCAATTTTTTTTAAAGATTTTATTCATTTATTTGACAGAGATAGAGACAGCCAGCAAGAGAGGGAACACAAGCAGGGGGAGTGGGAGAGGAAGAAGCAGGCTCATAGCGGTGGAGCCTGATGTGGGGCTCGATCCCATAACGCTGGGATCACGCCCTGAGCCGAAGGCAGACGCCTAACCGCTGTGCCACCCAGGCGCCCCTCCTTTGCCAATTTTTGACCTGAAATGCCAGGTGAAAGAAGAAAGCCAAAAAAGTGAGTTCAATGGCTAGACTAGAAAGATTTAATGGGAATAAATTTGGAGTTGGTTTGTCCAAGTTAGTCCAGGTCAGTTCACAGATGAATTATAGGTTAAAAGAAGCAAGAAACACTACTGGAGCCTTCTCCAATACCATCTTCTTCAAGAAAGATATGGGTCAAGAGTTCCCTTAGGAAGGAGAAAAGCAGATTTTCTTCCCATTTCCAAGAGTACACCTGACCCTTATTGTCACTTCAGTGAGAGGAACAATAAGACCAATACCATCATAGCACTAGCACGAAGCATTATGTTGTAAGAATTAATTCCAAAGTCTGAAACGTGCTTTGAGCTCCTCAGGGATGTTTTTTACACATATATAGAATGTGTATATTTTACACACATTCACGCACACACACACACATACATATGACTGACAGTACAATTTGCATTAATAAGTATGACACCTAAATGTGATCTGCCAGTTAATTGAATCGACAAGAAAACTGTGTACTGCAATAACTAATACCCTAATAACCACTGTAAACGTCTTACAAGACCTTGACACTTATTTCCACAATACCGATGATATTACAAAAGTTGGAAACACTTTATTTAGATGTTGACTCCTTTTGCTTTTTGCAAACATGGTTGGGAAAAAAAGTAAAAATAACATTTGTTTCAATCCCTGTACTGAATAACAAAGTGCTTGTGTGAATCCTATTTTTTTGTTAAAAAATTTTTTGAACTAATTCTGATGCCTATAAAAACATGTTCATTACAACATTGCCTATCATAGTAAAAACTCTGAAATAACATACCGCCTGTCAAAAAGTGATAGGAGTATAATAGCATGCAATGCAGATACTTAAACTCATGCTACATACTTGTATTTATGGACTTTGGAACAAACTATACAATATA
The DNA here is from genome assembly GCF_017311325.1 of Ursus maritimus. Classification (NCBI taxonomy): domain Eukaryota; kingdom Metazoa; phylum Chordata; class Mammalia; order Carnivora; family Ursidae; genus Ursus; species Ursus maritimus. The sequence continues at coordinate 10,609,368 of NW_024426663.1, forward strand.
TCATTAAATTTTCTAAAGTCAGTTACAAATCAGTTTATGTGCATGTGTGTATGTGTGAAGTGTGTGTGTGTGTGTAGAAAGTGTGTATTTGTAAAAAATAAAACCCACATAAAACGATTAACATTGTCTTTTGTAGGAGGAATATATAACATATACATATATGTTAGTACTTTATTTTTTAAATAATTTTAAAAATTCTACAATAAAGAACTTTGTATCCACAACCTGGCTTTAACCTATCTGAATAGTCTACTATATTGGTTTTGGGTCTATTTGGTTTTAAATAGGTAAACTATTTCAATGCATTTGAAGCTCCTGGAGCGCTCTTCTTTATTTCATCTCCTTTTCTCTTTCTCACCCAGAAGTAATCCCTACCCTGAACCTGATTTTATCTTTTGCATTAATTTTTTAAATAATTTAAATACTTAACTACATATAAATATTCATTTACAATATATAGTATTTTTTGCTTGCTTTTAATGATTCAGTGCTTCGTATCATATTGAATTTATTGTTTTCATCATGTATTTTCCTTTCAACATTACGTTTTTGACATACATCAACTTTAATGATGGGACCTTAGTTCATTCATCATCATTGAAGAAGCCAAAAAGCAAAGTGGTTAATATTAAAGACTTTTAAACCAAACTGGATTAGAATTCTACCTTTGATACTTATTAGCTTGGATAAGGTACTTAACCTCACTGTGCCTCATTTTCCTCTCCTATAAAATGGGAATATTTAACAGCTTTTATTTCATAGGCTTATGATAAGGATTAAATGTGCTAATATTTGTAAATCACCTAGAGCAGAACAACACATGGTAATTTAAGTTTGTTAAACATATGTTGTGTATTATATTACATTTTGTGAAATGTACCCATTATAATTTGTTGAATAGTTAGATATTTCTAAGTTTTGTACCACTGCACATTGTGTTGCTACCACATAGAGCACATCCTTGAAGAGGTATTTTGTTCAATAATTTCTCCCTGGTGTGTGTTGTGATGTGGAAGTCCTGGGTCCTAGGAGATGCAGATGTCAGCTTCACTACATATTGCCACAGCTTTCTCCAAAGTGGTTTTCTGATTTACAATGAAAGAATGTCTTCTATTATTGGACAAAAGTTTAAATTTTAATGAAATAAAATGTGTTGTTCTTTTTTCTTAAAATTTAATTTCCTTTATAATTATATAGTTTCATTAATAAATTATTCCATATCCTGGAGATACAAGGATATGAGGCGGGAATCTATTTTTTTTTTTTCAGATATGGATCCACACAGTCTATTGGGCACATTATGAAAATATTAGTTTTGTTTTCTTTGTAAAGCTAACCTCTATTTGCTGATTATTATTATTGTAAGTATATTTTTTAAATTAGAAAAAAAAATATTTCCTTTGAAACAACCACAAGAAAACAGTTGGCCTTTGGACTTCTCAGTGATTCCACTGAATTTTCAGGGAGGAAAAGAAGAGAAAAGAGCAAATATATGTTGAGGCAGGTTCTAGGCTCTGAGTAGGCTTTTTCTGATACAGAAGAAACTCTCCTGACTGACCTTACAAGAAGTACAGTTCACTCTCCATTTTCTGTGCTAATCATATTGATCGATTCCCAGGGCATTGGGAATACTATGCATTTCTGATTTAGCCAATTTTTAATGTTCAAATAAACTACCTGTCACAATAAAGTCAGATAAGTGACATGCTACAATATCTCGCATCATTTAGTTCTTATAAAATTTCTGTGAGGTAGTTACAATTTCACCATTTTTTACAGGAAACTAAGGCTAGGAGAGGTTAGATAATCAGCTCAAGCATGCGCGAGTTAAACAGTGACAATACGGAGATTTGAATGATGTTAGAAACAACACCTTACTGTCATCAGTTATGTTTCTTTTAGATATGAGACTTAATAATGGTATCAGAATATATTTGGACTGATTTACAACAGCTTTTCTAGAAACATCAATAACCAAAACACTAACTGTGACTGAATGGATATTTTCTACTCTCCTTTTAGGTAAATTCTAAGTTAACCTCTAAATTCTATGACTCACATAAGAATGTAAATACCTAGTGGCAAAAAAAGAGATGGGGCTCTGATGAAATTATTTCCATGCTAGAATTAATTATGAATTCTTATCGTACAAGAAGTCCATATTTTTTTAAAAGTAAGATATATTGAAAGGAAAATAGTAGGAACATATTAAAATAAAAGTGAAGTCACCCTTTATTTTAATTTCCTTCAAATTTTTTACTTTGGTTCACATCTAGACACATCTCGATAAACTTTTAGAATATGCTTTTACAACCTAGTTACTTTCACCATTGATAAAACAAATAATACAACCCTCAAGGCCATTCTGAAAACTAAGTTACAGATTTCACAGCAGTCAGCCACATGCTGAGTCATGCTTACATGAGTGAAACAATACAAATGTGTCCTTTCTAATGTGGAAATTCTTTCAGTCACCAGGCTAGCTATTGTTTGTAGCTCCTCATTTGCTTGCACAATCCTCTCTCCATTTCTGTTTTGCTGCACGTCTAATTGTGGGGCTCTCCAGGCTGCTATTATGGGTTTCCTAGCTATGGACACAGCTGTCACACCAATTGCAATTATGCTTCATAGATTATATGGATATATAGGCTGCCATCTACAACTGGGCAACCATTTGCCATGCAAGTGCTCGATCTTCCTTCTTTTATCCAATTTCATAACAAAGCCAAACAAATCCTGCTATGGTATAATGAGCACAGGTCTCAAGGCATGACAAAGAACTTTACTATGAGTCCTCATTGCTGAGAATTTGGTATTGTTATTTCCTGAATGTAAGAACACCTGGGCATTACAGATAAAGTCTAAGATATAAAAGCAATTTTTTCTTTGCAACAGCAGCAGTACCTAGAAGTGCTTCCATAACAAAAATCTCCCTTAAATAAACTGAAGTCCTTTATTCCTCACAGGACCATTGCAAAGTTTTTCCTATTTATTTAATTCTATTTTCAAAAGAAAAGCTGTCTTTGTACTTTTGCATTATTTATTCTGTCATTCATAGAATTATTCTGTCTCTCATAGGTTATTTAGTTGATATTTTTTCAAGTGTACTCTAATTCCCATCTCCTATTTTCTCCATTCTCCCACCCACCTCCCCTCTGGTGACCATCTGTGCTCTATAGTTAAGAGTCTATATCTTGGTTTGTCTCTCTCTCTCTACCTCTTTTATTTTTCCTTTGCTCATTTGTTTCTTAAATTCCACATATATGTGAAAATGTAGGGTATTTATCTTTCTCTGGCTAACTTATTTTGCATATCATTATACTCTTTTCATATATACACCCCACATCTTTATCCATTCATCTATTGATGGACACTTGGGCTGCTTCCATAGTTTGCTTTGTAAATAATGTTGCAATAATAGGGATGCATGTGTCCTTTCAAATTAGTGTCCTTGCATTCTTTCAGTAAATACATAGTAGTGTGATTACCGGATCATAGGGTAGCTCTCTTTTTAATTTTTTGAGGAATCTTCATACTATTTTCCATAGTGGCTGCACCAGTTTGCATTTCCACCAACAGTGCAAGAGGGTTTCCCTTTCTCCACATCCTCACCAATACTTGTTTCTTACGTGTGTGTGTGTGTGTGTGTGTGTGTGTGTGTGTTAGGCCATTATGACAGACGTGAAGTGATATCTCATTGTAGTTTTGATGATGTGTGATGTTGAACGTCTTTTCATGTGTCTCTTGGCCATCTGGATATCATCTTTGGAGAAATGTCTGTTCATGTCTTCTGCCCAGTCTTAAATGAGATCATTTCTTTTTGGCTTATTGAGTTTTATACATTTTTTACATATTTTAGATACTAACCATTTATCAGATGTATTATTTGCAAATATCTTTTCCCATTCCATAGGTTGCCTTTTAGGTTTTTGTTGTTGTTGTTTTTAAGATTTTATTGATTTATTTGACAAAGAGAGAGAGAGCACAAGCATGACCAGGGGAGCAGCAAGCGGAGGGAGAAGCAGGCTTCCTGCTGATCAGGGAGCCTGATGCGGGGCTCAATCCCAGAACCCTGGTATCATGACCTGAGCCTGCGGCAGACACTTAATGACTGAGCCACCCAGGCGCCCTGATAGCCTTTTAGTTTTGTTGACTGCTTCCTTTGCTGTGCAGAAACATTTTATTTGATGTAGTCCAATAGTTTATTTCTGCTTTTATTTCCCTTGCCTCAGGAAACATATCTAGAAAAATGTTGCTACAGCTGATATCAGAGAGATTATTGCCTGTGCTCTCTTCAAGGGTTTTTTATGGTTTCAGGTCTCACATTTGGGTCCTTAATCCATTTTGAGTTTACTTTTGTGTATGGTGTAAGAAAGTAGTCCACTTTCATTCTTTTGCATGTAGGTGTCCAGTTTTCCCAACACCATTTGTTGGAAGAGACTCTTTTACCCATTGGATATTCATTCCTCCTTTATCAAAGAATTGATCACATAATTATGGGTTTATTTCTGGGTTTTCTGTTCTATTCCACTGATCTCTGTGTCAGTATTTATGCTAGTACCATACTCTTTTAATTACTAATACTTTGTAATACAACTTGAAATTTGGAATTGTGATACCTCCAGTTTTGTTTTTCTTTTTCAAGATTACTTTGGCTATTTGAAGTCTTTTGTGGTTCCATACAAATTTTAGTATTGTTTGTTTTGGTTTTGTGAAAAAAGCTCTGGGCATTTTGACAGGAATTACGTGCAATCTGTAGGTTGCTTTGGGTAGTATAGACATTTTGATATTTGTTCTTCCAAACCATAGACATGGAATGTCTTTTCATTACATTGCATTGTTTTGAATTTCTTTCATCAGTGTTTTGTGGTTTTCAGAGTATAGGTCTTTCACTCTTTAGTTAGGTTTATTCCTATGTATTTTATTGTTTTTGGTGCAATTGTAAATAGGATTGTTTTCTTAATTTCACTTTCTGTGTTTCTTTATTATAGGAATGCAACAGATTTCTCTACATTGATTTCATATCCTGTGACTTTACTAAATTCATTTAGCAATTCTAGTAGTTTTTTGGTGGAGTCTTTAGGGTTTTGTTTTCTTCTCTTTCTTTTGTTGGATTTTTCTTTCTATTGTTGGATTTGGTTTGCTAATATTTTGTTGAGGATTTTTGCATCTATATTCATGAGATATATTGGCCTGTAGTTCTCTTTTTTTCTTTGGTGGTGTCTTTATCTGATTTTTGTATCAGCATGACACTGGCCTAGTAGAATGAATTTGGAAGATTCTCTTCTTGTATTTTTTAGAAAACTTTGAGAAGAATAGATATTAACTCTTCTTTAAAGGTTTGGTAGAATTTGCCTGTGAAGCCATCTGGTCTTGGACTTTTGTTTTTGGGATGTTTTCTGATTATTGATTCAATTTCATTGCGAGTGATTTGTTCAAATTTTCTATTTCTTCCTTCTTTAGTTTTAGTAGGTTATATGTCTCTAGTACTTTATCCATTTCTTTTAAGTTGTCTAATTTGCTGGCACATGGGTTTTTATAATATTCCATTACAATTGTTTGAATTTCTATGGTATTGTTTGTTACTTCTCTTTCATTAGTCATTTTGTTCCTATAAGTCCCTTTTTAAAAAAAAAATGAGTCTTGCTAGAGGTTTATCCATTTTGTTGATCTTTTCAAAGAACTGGCTCCTGGCTTCACTGATATGTTTTCAAAGAATCGGCTCCTGGCTTCATTGATTTGTTCTGTTTTTTGTTGTTGTTGTTGTTGTTGTTGTTGTTTCTATATCATTTATTTCTGTTCTAATCTTTTTTATTCCCTTCCTTTTGCTGATTTGGGTTTTGTTTGTTTTTCTTCTTTTTCTAGCTCCTTTAAGTGTGAAGTTGTTTATTTGAGATTTTTCTTGTTTCTTGAGATAGTCCTGCATTGCTATAAGCTTCCCTCTTAGGACCACTTTTGCTGCATCTCAAATGTTGATATATTTTTAAACTACAGAAATTAATATAGTTTGGTGGATATGTGGAATCTCAAGTCAAATTGTTAGGTTAAAATCTTGACTGTTTTTTCCTACTGAGTAACTGTGGATAAACCTCAACTTCTCAATAACCCATTTTTCTTATTTGTTAAATGAATGAAATTAAGACATATTTCATAACTTTGGTAAAAATTATATGTGCTAATACATGAAAAAATACTTAGGATAACAGCTAATCCATATACAATTGACAATTATTATCCAATCATTTTATCCATGTTCGTTCTTAATCTAGTGTGTATATATGTGTAGTCTTGATAAGTTTTGGTTCATTGTTTCCTCCTGTAAAGGCACCCTTTAGTCTCCAATTTATTCCTACTGTCTCTCTATTTTGTTTTTGTTGATGTTCAAAATAAAATATAATTCTTCCCTCTTCATCTCCATCTCAAATATATCACAAAGAGAGGTGGGGCCTATAATGAGCATGATTGTCTTCTGTTTTCCCCTTAAAACAATCAATATAATTTTTTTTTAATTGCTAGATAGAGCATATTTGAACAAACTTAACTTTAAGCCGCTGACATTTCAAGCCCATGTTAATGTTAGGTCTAGAAATGACCACACAAGTCTAAGATTTAGCAACTTTAAGGAAAGCACAGAGCTAATATATACTGAGTAATTTTTTGTGTGCTAGGTCCTGAACTAGGTACTTCACAATAACTCGAAGTGATGGAGAAAGAAAAAAAAAATAGAACTAATATTTTCTGAGGTACCACTGTGTGACTGTAACCAAAAGAATCATAGTCCACAAAGACAACCAAGACATATGTCATTTCCTTCAAAGTAAACTGAAGATGAATCCTCATTTTGTTGGGTTACTAGGAAACTTAAGTTCATTCATGGATCTGTGGTAAGATCTTTACCCCTCCTCTGGACATGTACACATATAAGAGGTGTAGCTGTGCAAAAACAAAAACAGAACTAGAAAATGTTCTTTAGTATAGTTGTACGGTCCCTTGCTGGCCAGTAGCTCTGCTGCTCTTCCAAGTGGAGGCTGGGATAGCCAGTGACAGGTGTCTGTCTCTCTAGGTGTGCAACGTAGGCACCTCCAATCCTTGAGGCTACTCCATCTTCCGAGTCTAAGAACCTCACAGGCTTCTTTGCCTGTTTGGGAAGACTTCTTCCAATTTGTTGCTTGCACTTACTTCTCTTTGTTCTTAAAACAACCCTTTTGTGAACTCAACCTTAAAAAACTAAGCATTTGGGAAATATCTTCAGGTAATCTCTTAGCCTGAACTGAGATGAAAAAGCACAGAGTCCTCGCTAACATCACAGAAATTGAGAGGGAAAAAACATCCAGAGCGCAAAGTGTTATTAGCAGTTTATTTTAATTATTCAACTGTAATAAAAACAAAATAGCAATTAATATATCAGTAAATTATCCTGACATATGCTAGGTGTTATACACATGTTAACTCATCCGATATGCATAGCAATCCAGTTTTACAAAGAGAAAACTTGGCCTCAGATTGACTAGAGCCTAATAATACAATTTAGAGAACTGAGCAGAATGAGGTTGGAACCTGAGTGTATCTGACTGCAAAGGCCAGGATCTTTCCATTAGACCAATCTGGTGGGAGACAGGAAGGTTCTTTTTGAAAGACAGTGGTATCGTGAACTAGAGAAACAGTCTGGTTTGGTTTGGTGGGGGGATGCAGTAAAGGGCAATGACAAAAATCATACCACAGAACTGATCTGCTGAGGATATCACCACTAATGGGAAACACCAGACCCTGAAGTTTGCTCTGGTTACCTCCTTTCATCTATCAATTATTACTACTGCAAAAATTAGAGTTTTCTGTGGGCCCTGAACCTCTGGGCTGGGTGCATTTCACTGGTACATCCAGTCTCCTGCCCTAGCGAGTAAGAAGGCTAAGAAAGCATTTGACTAGCCTTTTCTGCTTTAATAATAGAAGGCAGCCAACTAACAAGATCTATAAAGTAGAGAGATCCCCAAATATTGGAAGAGGTTCAGATGCAGTTTGGCCAAAAATAAAAGACAAAAGGCCTCTATACTGAATAAAATGTAGCTTAGATACTGGCATCTTAAAAAAGCAAGAGTTTCATTTGGTGAGAAGGTATGACAATGAAATGGATTTGTTCCCTTCAGGTGGCAGCTAACAGAGTGGCTTTTGGGAAAATCATTCCTAAGTGCATTGGCCTGCTTCTTGCTTGCAGAACAGAAATTACTGACTATTGGTTAAAATGCTATGTGAATTAATTTTCAGCCTCATTTATTCACTGGCTGAGCATAAAGGCAATTTGGAAAGGAGAAAAATGGCCCCAATATGTGTTGCCACAAATCTTTAAAGAGATGAGAAATATTACCAATACTATAATTTAATTCTAGATTCAAACCATTATCACTGTTGTAGTTAACAGTTCTGGGTGTGTACATTACAGAATCATAAAAAGACTATTGTTTCATCTTAGATTTCAATTATTTCTTTTGGTATCTAATTGTTTATAATCGCTCCAGCACAAGATGATATATTTCAGCTGTGAATCCACCCTCTGTCAACCTTCTCACCAGGGGGCTTAGCTGGATGATTTCATTAATTCCCTTCTCTAATTAATCATCTCCCCTCTACCATAAGGAGAACAGTTCATTGTTAACTCTTGGTTACTGCTATTGTTGATTTTTCTGTGACTAATATGGATTAAGTGATAGCTTCTCTAATTACTTAAACTAATTTCACCATATAAGATGAAGATTAAACATCTAAGAATTGTGATGAAGCAGGTATACTTATTTCAGCTCCTGAAAGTGGATGGGTGAACAAGTGACATGGCAGTGACAACCTTGGCACATTTCATGTATGCCTCAAATAGTGTAGTAGATTAGCATATGTTCATTTCTGGGTGATTGCATGGCAGTAAATTAAAGATAAAAAGTGAATCTAAAATAAGGTGATATTTACCATTTGCACTCAGAGCAGAATCCCATGGGTAGGATAATGCTGCTTATTATCTAAGTTTTTTATATCATTTAAGTTAGATTCAGATGACTAATTATTTTAATCTCAACTTAACCTCAAAGAATAAAAGCCCACCTTTTATTGGGCTGGTAGAACACTTTACATGAACTTTTGTTCTTCACAAAGTATTCTTCACTGCAGTGATGGAAAAGATTGGAAAAAAAAAAAAAGATTGAAACTTTTTTTTAACTGTCAAATTAGAATTTTTGAAAAAAAGAAACAAGATTCTTCGTTTGTATCTGTATGTCTAAGTTTGTTTTTGTACAGCACTTTTTTTAATGAGGACTACAAATTGCTTCCACAGTCACATTTTATTATTAGAGTTCTTGGACAATCTGAGAGGCAATTATAATATTCCCCTAAATTGATGTATGGCCTTGAGAAAGTAATTTAACTATTCTAATTATTGGGCATTGTAAAGGAGATTCTGGTGTGTGCTGATTGAGGAATGAGTGATCACAGCCTGACGTTCCTTTTAGGCAAGTTTTCTTATTTATTTTCTGAAGGGATACATTGCACAGCACACCCTGGGTCCTGTGGTCAGGAGCCCTGATTAAAGAATAAAATGCCAAAGTGATGAGTAATATATAAAACACTAAAATCCTCTTGTGCATGGTAGTGAAGGACTGAAGGGGAATATCTGCTTCATAGATACAAATGGACAGGTTGCTTGTACCTCAGAGAGACTAGACACAACTTTACTCACACTGAGCACACAAAACGAGTTAGTCCACAGAAAAATGCTTCAGGTAAATGAAGTATAAACTATCATGATAAAAAGTAAAGTAAGCCTTTATTTTAGCCATTCTCACTTAAAAATCTTTAAAAAACAGATTATCTCACATTCTCAAGTTTATAAAGAAAGGGTATTGACTAAAATTGAAACTTTTCTTGCTGTCTTAGATTGTTATTGTTAATACTATGTCCAACATAGATATAAGCACTCAGCATTGTGTCAGATTTAGTTTATCTTCTCTGCTATTTAAGTATGAATTATTCTTTCTCATAAATATATTCTCTTTTGTTAGCAGGAGTCCTCCTACCTTTTTAAAAAATGACTAGGACAAGACTTTAAAATAAAATAATAAGTTATTGAGTCAAAAAATAAGGATGTGATGCTTTAAGCTCTCAGTTGTGCTCTACAGTTCTTATAGATTCTCTGGAGAGGTTTCTCTAAGAAAGGTGAAGTAAATGAATACTGATTGATTCATCTGTCTTTAACAGTCAAAAAAAATGGACAGAATTTATGAAATAATGGTGTTCATGATAATGGACATTAGGTGATGAAACTGAATGCTCCCTCAGACACAGGGGGAAAAAATGAGATAGATCTTGTAATTATCCCAGCTTAGTACTTGGATTGCTTATAAGCCAAGACCACAGGAACGGGATACCAGCTGAATCCCAGTGCACTCCCTGTAGACGAAGCAGAACTGAGAGTCTAGAAGAAACCAAAGTGGCTAGAATTCACATGATGGAGTACTGGACAGGAAAATACTATATAAACAGAGAGCTCCAGTTATCTTCTGAAGGTTGTCTTTGAATATTCAGCAGAGTATTATCAACAAATACATATTAAGAAACTACCTGAGAACGAGGAGAGAGTCACAAAAAGGATTGGAAGAAATACTGCCTGAGCTCACATACAGCTGAGAATAGTGCCTATTCCCACCAGCCAGAATGGAAACACATAATTTATAGGACATTGAGTAGGGTATCCAGAAACATTGTGTCTCACAATCGGAATGATTAAATCATAGTAAACATTTTTTTGGTTTCACCTAACAAATCTTAAAAGGAAGACCTGAAGAACCAAATTATCACCAGTTGCTTAATCAAGTCTCAGAACAAAGCTCAGAAATATTTACGGAAATACAAAAATAAAGAAGACCACAAATCAAAGAATGTGGTAGCCTCTAGATGCTGGAAACAGTCCTCAATTTATAACCAGCAGGAAAATGGGGACCTTAGTCTACACCACAAGTGACTGAATTATGCCAACAACATGCATGACCAGGAAATGGATTCTTTCCTAGAGAGGGATGCTATCTGCCAACTCTTCGAATTAGTGCAATGGATCTGTACTGAATTACTGACTTATAAAACTGTGAGAAAATAAAATTATGCTCTCTTAATCATTAAGTTGGTGGTAATTTGTTACAACAGCAATAGAAAAGTAAAATAATAATGAAATTTCTCAGAGATAAGCAGAAAATCTTTACAGACCCAGGAAAAAAGATATACCACTAGAGAAGAAAAATATAAGAACATTAACCAACTTCTTAAAAGCAATAAGAATCAGTAGAACATATTCAAAGCACTAAAGGAAAAACAAAACTGTTAACCTAGATCTCTAACCCACTGCAATTACTTTCAAAACAAAAATGAAATTGAGCATTTTCGAGGCATGAAAAAGCAGAAAGAATTCATTTTTAAAGACTTGCATCACAATAAATATTTTAAAATGTCCTTAGGCAGAAGGAAAATGATACCAGGTCAAAAATATGGATTTACATGAGGAATGAAGAGGGGTAGAAAGTGTAATTACATGTGTAAATATGTGAGAAATGTTTATTACTATTATTTAAATCTCTTTAATGGATAACTGACTCTGTAAACAATAATAATAATAATTGTGTATTAGGGACTTATAACAAAATGTAAAATTATGACAAAATCACAAAGGTGAAAAGGGGAGAAATGAAGGTATATTATTGTCAACTTCTTTAAGTGTAATTAAACTGGTATAATTTCATTAAATGAAGTATAGATAAAATGTAGATAAATGTAGGCTATGATAAGTGTGTATACTAAAAACCCTAAAGCAACCACTAAAAAATTAAAAGTTAACAAATAATAGTAATAAAAATAAATAGCCAACAAAAAGGATAAAATGGAATCATAAAAAATTAATGCAAATGAAAGCAGAAAACATGAACAACATAAAAATGAAAAAATGGGACCAAGAGAAAACTAATGAAAAGATGATAGACTTGAGCCTATTATCAATAATTATAATAAACATAAATGGCCTAAATAGCACAATTAAATGTTAGAGATTGTCAATTAATTCTATGCTGCCTATAAGAAAGGTTCATTAACTCTAAAGATACAAATAGGTTAAAAGGAATGGAAAAAGATATAACATGCTAATACTAAATAAAAAGAAGAGTAAAATGGCTACATTAACATTACAAAAAGTAGATTTTAGAGCAAAGAATATTCCAAGGAATAAAAAAGGTCACAATGATAAAGGAGTCATCCTTCAAGAGAATGTAATAATTCTAAAAAATTATGCAACTAACAAAAGAACTTCTAAATACATGATCACAAAATGATAGAACTACAAGGAAAACTAGATAAACCCCAAACAATAGTCAGAGTTTAATAACTCTCCAATGAGAGTTACTCCTTAAGAAAGCTGTAAAAATAAGTAGATAATATATGCAAAAGGAAGTATACAACAAAAGCAAATTTCTTCTCCTCCATTTAAATTTAATAATTTCAGTACTTTTTTTAGCTTTCAGAGAAATGTCCTGACTTGCTAGATGCTCTGCTAAAGTATTAAAATTGTTTCATTTACAAGTTAGGTATCTTTAAAGTATTTTGAAAAATTCATTCAAAGAGATTCTGAGCAAGTTTTTTTGTGAGAAATTTTAGGGAAATAGTGAACACAAGAGAATAGTTCCTAACTACTTGGTACTTCGGTCTTGTGGGGGAAACAGACATTCATAAATTAATTTAAAAAGTATGTGATGAATGAAGCAATTATCATCCTAGAAAGTTCTCTCATTAGCATTCATGTCACCATACAGAGTTGACCAGGTAGATTTTAGGTCTTGGTCTAGGCACTTCTGAAAGCTCATAAACTTATTATTTATTTATTTTTTTTTTACGTTTCCATAAATAAGAGACTTAGGGAAAGGTGAAAATGGAAATGAGATGCAATCACTTGCATCAAAAATATATGCACAAAAAAAGTTTGTAACTGAACTAGCAAATCTAAGGGCAGAAAGGCATAGATTGCCTTTTTTCTCTATCTATAATTGTGAACATAGAACATAAAGGACCATACTTTTAAAATGACTGTTATCTTCAAAAGAAACACACATCCCTGGTTTTTTGAAGTAAAGGACAGAGTGGATTGGACCCATGGCTGCTTTGTAGGATGGTGTAAGCTGTGCACTGCTAATGCTAGGGAAGCCATTCATGGCAAGCTTCTACATGCATGACATACATGAACAGATATAGAGGTTGTTAGTAGACTTCTATATAAACAAATGCCATAAACTTCTGAAACAACATCACTCTGTCTCTCAGGTTTCACACACTGCACTGATAGAAAATAGACTAAGATCTACTGATTCACTGATGCAGGGCTAGTCAAAGACATAAGCCTTCCTATACAGTCAGAAAAGAGGTTTCTTCCATCTGAGCTTCCAATACTGTAGCCTAGTGAATCTTGTCAAACAGCTAAAGACATTAAGGTTAAATTGACAAAGTCATCAGGTAACTAGAGAGCTGGAATTAGCAAACCTCTCAGTGGCCAAGTGCTATTTCTGTCACCATCCTAAATAAACACCTGAAAAGCAGCTAAGTATGTGTATGCAGATTGACATAATGGATATAAACCTTCTCAAAGATTTCATTTTAGCACCATTACTCTCTCATGCTCTTTCTTGGGTTTGGCATTTTGAGGAATACTTTTGCTTTTATCTTCACATCTTGAATTGAACTGAGAAAATGAACACACTCAATAAGTTTGAGAGAGTTCTATTGCCACTGGTACAGTTGCAATAAAAACCCTTCCATAATATTTAAATTTACATCAGACATGAATTGTTCTGACATATGATGTGTGCTAAATAGGTACCTGTATAAGTCTTCAGTGGGTAATAATTTTGGAGGAACCTAAAAAAAATCCATTTAATATCAAATAATGTACCATGATTACTAACCTGGTGTGAATAAAAGCAGAGCAGGGTTTCTTTCCACAGGTCTAGCTGACCTAATGCTTTTAATAGATAATAATTATTCTAATCAATGACAATCTTTGCACTTTATATAGTACAATTCAACGGTGCTAAAAGACATCTTCCCAGGGAAAATTATTAAGGTTATCTGGTAATAATACTGAGAAAGACACAGTAGCTGACAGACATTCTAACATCCACAGTATTGGCAGCAATGCTTTTTACCACTAACAACCTCTGACTCATAGATCTTATTCAAATTTTGAGCAAAAGAGCTGGGAAATTTTGTTTTCTTCCAATGTCTTTACTTAATGTACCTCTATTCATTTCCTTATTCACTTCACAAATACTAATTGCGGATCATCTATATGTCTGGCACTGTGCTGGGTAAAAGGGGTAAAATGATGAGCAAAACCAGACCTAGAATCTGAAAACGAAGATTAACATTCTTTATCTTAAAATGTCCTATCTGTAAAATTAAATAGGTGAGCAATTAGTAATGATTTCAGTTTGTTCACAGGTCAGAATACTATGTGTCTGTGCCTAGGGAGAACAGAAGTGAGAAGAGAAAGAAATGTACAACTATGAAGTACTTAATAGAAAAAGATAATCCAAGATCTGTCTCCTAGTGGTATCCTTAGGGCGTGGGATTAAGAAATGACACTTTCTTCTTATTTTACTCAGTCTAATACTAAAATATATATAAAGTATATTTTTTAAGAAATCAGTATTTTGTCATGGAACGTAACATCCAGATGTGCATTTCATGATGTGAATTCACTGTATTTCTTATAGGCAGCAAAATTTCACCTAATTTTATAGCACTGTAATACAAATTAGCCTAGTTGTTGTTGACCGTTACAATCATAAGTTTTAAGCATGATTGAAGAAATATATATAGGCAGATAGAAGGGAAGTAAATACTGATAAAACTCATCAAATACAATACTCCTACAAGAGCATGTTTACCACTATGGTCTTATAGTGAGCTTCTATTCTTAACAGTTCATTCAGGTTTAAGATATGTAGAAAGGTACATAAACATCTTTGTGGTTATGCACATGAATAGTGGAAAAGACTAAGAAGTACTTCTTTCCTACTCCTCCAGAGGAAATAGTGCCCTTGGAAATTTTATGGATGAAAGTTGCTAAAAAGAAATATAGGAAGAGCTGAGCAGACAAAGGGTAAGAATTCCTAAGTAATTCATCTGCTTCAAACCAGCCAGCCTCCCTGACTTACTCTTAGGAATTTGGCCACTATTAACTTTTATTGCCACAGTCAGGCCACTGGTGTATTCCATTCTCAAGGCCCAGTCCCTGTTCCCAAAATCCACTAAGAAGTGCTTGGCTGGGTAAGAATGCAGGCCAAAATTTATGGACTATGATGTTCCTGGAGAAACAATCCCAGAATAAACAAATAATTTTTAATTGCTTATATAAGGGACTAAAATATTTTCCATAATGATGACCCTTGTCTGGTTTCTTTCTGGGATTCTTTTACTCTTGGAACTTTACACAGGTGTTACAGAATCATAAACTTAGAATTATAGAGAGTATATAAGTGAGTCACTCAGTGACAATCTTCTTGAGTCCATGTTTCCAAGCTTTCTTCAGGGTCCTGCAACGTTCCAAAAAGACAAGTTTTTGTATAAATACAAAGGCTGACATGGACTAGGTAGGCAAAAAGAATCCTTCTGTATCAGATATGTTCTACACAGAGGTTAGACATCATATACTGATTTGGGGGAAGCACAAATTCCCAGACAGTCTGGCTTTTCTTCTGTCACTACTTCTTTTAGGGATATAGAGGGAAAGTTTTGTATAAAGATACAGTTTAGGGGCACCTGGGTGGCTCAGTTGGTTAAGTGTCTGCCTTCAGCTCAGGTCACGATCCCAGGGTCCTGGGATCGAGCCCCGCTCCCTCTGCCTCTGCTTTTCACTCTCCCTGCTTGTTTTCTGTGTGTCAAAAAAAAAAAAAAAAAAGATATGGTTTAAGGACTCTAACCTAGCTTAACACTCATCACAATACTGTCCTCTGTCTTTTCTCTGGAAGTTGTGTAATATGAGCACCTGCTTCTTACCAGACAGAATACAGGTTGAGTCTTGGTGACAGAGCGATGAACAGCATACTTAAAAAAAATGTCTCTACTGCCATGAAATTTAGTTAGTGTGGCAGCATCACAATTCTTCTGGCTTAACTGATTAGAAAACAGTATACATAAAGAGAAATAGAAAAGATTTATGCTCATAATCCTTCTGTTTGTACTTCTCAACTCTACCCTACTAGATAACTAACATGGTCTCTGATATGGGGAGCAAGTACACTACAGTTATCTTAATTAGAATTTGTTCACAACAGTGATTTACAATCATGAAATAAAACCTTTCAATAAAGATGCTCAGTTGAATAAAAATGTAGCCACCTTGACCGCTGGGTTCCATCATGTTGCATAATTGTACTGAAAGAATTGCTGAGTAGCTTGGAACACATTTTCTCTGCCACAGGGAACTGTGGCTTTGATAATATGGAATGATGTTTGAATCATGGTCTATCATGTATAAATATCACCTAAATTTACCTAAGACCCTTCATATGATTGACATCATTAGTTTAATGAAACTTGACCTACCAGAGCAACTGTCTTTATGTACTAGAAAGAACTTGTTTAACTCTCTGGTCGTTCCAGTGGGTTTTACATTAATTACTCAACATCCATACAATTACATATTCTATAATTGATTCTGACAAAATATTCACATAGGCACAGGCAGAATATTGTCTTTGGAATTTCAAAAATCATTAGATACATCTTCAAAAAATAAGACTTCTTGCAGTCAAATCACCTGTTTCCTTGAAAGTAAAGGTGATATCATATTAACCAACCCAGACTCCTCAAAAAAACTATACTAATGAAAATCAAAATAATTAAAATTTAAGCTTTAAATTTAAAATCTGCTAGAGAAAGAAACTTGATCAAATAATTTTATATGCTTCTGAATATATGTGAACCAAATACTATGCATATAGTCTTACACATATAATAAATAAATACATGTAATGATAACCAGGCCAGAAAGAAGAGTATGTTACCTTGATTTATTCATTTATTTTTTTTTAGCCCTGAGGAGCGCCTAGTTTGGTGGTGGAACGTGAGGCTTCAGCTATATAAGTGGCAGGCTTGAGCAGAGTGCTAACTAAATGACAATATTTTGAAAAATCAAAGTGAGATTCTACTCAAAGTGGACTCATTGATTGTCCTGTGAAGTAAAGCAGGCTAGAGTAGTAAAGGGCTGGGATGAAAGCCAAAGGGAGAATTCTAGTAGAAATTATGCCATTAATGAACTATATAAATTGAAGTAAGTCACTTTAGGGGTCCTGGGTGGCTCAGTCAGTTGAGCACCAGACTCTTGGTTTTGGCTCAGGTCAAGATCTCAGGGTCCTGAGATCAAGCCCTACATGGGACTCCACACTCAGGATGGAGTCTACTTGAGATTCTCTCTCCTTCTTCCCCTCCCACTCATGCTCTCTCTTTCAAATAAATAAATAAATAAAAATCTTTAAGTAAGTCACTTTATTACTCTGTTCCCTGTTCTTACATATTTCAGTTTAAAGGACTGGATTAGATGTTTTCTATGGTATGCCAAAAATTATTAATCACAAAGCTAAGGATTTTATCATCTTGTATGATAGCATAAGAAATGGAACTGAAAGGTATGCAACTCAAACAGGAAAAAATCAAAATATGTACTGTCAGACATTATGTTTACTTAAATAGTGAATCAAGAAAAAAGATACATAAAATCTACATATTATAGGTCTGCAAAGTAAATAAGCAAATAAGAGTTTTCCATATATTACAAATAACAAATGTAAAATGTAATAAAAATAAATCTTTTCTATAATAGAATATATAAAATAAGAGTAAATTTAATAAAAACTATGCAAAACTATATGAAAAAGTTATAAACCATTCCAGAAATATATAAAAAAGACCAAAACAAATATGAAGTCATGTATTATTTCTGAGTGGGAAAATCTAAGATCTCAAAGGTATTAATTCTTCTCAGAAAAATCTGTGAACTTAATATAATCTAAGGTAAATCTAATAAAAAATCCGAGAACATTTAGAAGAGAATAATAATGTGAGATATGTCAAGCTAGTTACCAAAATATACTCTAGCACTACAATAACTAAATTGTAGGTTATTAGCTCAGGATAGAAAGTTCAAAGAAATAGAATATAGTTCAAAAATACGCCTTCGGTTAATAACAAGAATTCTGAAAAAATTGGTTCCAACAATTTTTGCCAGTTTCTGTATTATTTTTATGGAAGAGACAATTTTCAGAATGTCTTACTCCACTATTTGCACAGACATAACTCCTTCAGTACAATTTAAAATCAGTCTTGTAAATATAGATGTTATCTAAGGAAATCAATAGAGTAGTGATATAAACATGTCTTCTTATTTTTGTGTATGGTGTGAGAAAGTGGTCCAGTTTTAAGTAGCTTTTACATAAAGCTGTCCAGTTTTCCTAACACCATTTATTGAAGAGACTAAATTTTCCACATTGTGTATTTTTGCCTCCTTTATCATAGATCAATTGACCATATAAGCAAGGGTTTATTTCTGGGTTTTCTATTTTTTCCATTGATCTATGTGTCAGATTTTTGTGCTAGTATCATATTGTTTGGGCTACTGCAGCTTTGTAAGTATACCTTGAAATCTGTAATTGAGATACCTCCAGCTGTGTTTTTCTTTCTCAGGACTGCTTTGGCTATTAGGGGATTTTTGTAGTTCCATAGAAATTTCAGGATTGTTTGTTCTAGTTTTGTGAAAAATGCTGTTGATATTTTGATAAGGATTGCACTGAAGCTGTAGATCACTTTGGGTAGTATGGACATTTTAACAATATTAATTCTTCCAATCTATGAGCATGGAATATCTTTCCATTTCTTTGTGTCATCTTCAGTTTCTTTCATCAATGTTTATAGTTTTCAAAGAACAAGTCTTTCACCTCCTTAGTTAAGTTTATTCTGAGGTAGATCTTTTTTTTTTTCTTTCTGGTGTAATTATAAATGAAATTGTCTTAATTTCTCTTTCTGCTACTTCATTAGTACTGTATAGAAACACTACCAATTTCTAGATTAAAGACCTAAATGTAAGATATGAAACTATGAAAATCCTAGAAGAGAACATAGGCAGTGATTATTCTGACATTGGCCATAGCAACATTTTTCTTACTATGTCTCCTTAGGCAAAGGAAACAAAAGCAAAAATAAACTATTGAGACTACATCAAAATAAAAAAGGAACAGTGAAGAAAAGTCTCAAAAGAAGAAGGCAACCTACTGAATGTGAGAAGATCTTTGCACATGATAAACCTGATAAGGGGTTAATATCCAAAATACATAAAGAAATTATACAACTCAACACCAAAAAAAAACCAGACAATCCTTTTAAAAAATGGGCAGAGGAATTCAACAGACATTTTTTCCAAAGAACACACAGAGATGGCCAGCAGACACATAAAAAGAAGCTCAATATTGCTAATCATCAAGGAAACACAAACCAAACCACAGTGAAATATCACCTTACACCTGTCAGAATGGCTAAACTAAAAAAAAAGACAAGAAATAACAAGTGATGACAATGATGTGGAGGAAAAGGAATCATTGTGCACTGTTGGTAGGAATATAAAATAGTATAGCCACAGTGGAAAAAAACACGGAGGCTCCTCAAAAAATTAAAATAGAAATACCATATGACCTATAATTCTACTACTGGTTATTTATCTGAAGAAAATGAAAACACGAATTCAGAATACACACACACACACACACACACACACACACACACACACACACACAGAGAAAATTATGCAGCCATAAAAAAGGACGAGATTCTGCCAATTGCGACAACGTGGATGGCCCTGAAGGGTATTATGCTAAGTGAAATAAGTCACACTGAGAAAGACAAATACCATATGATTTCACGTTATATGTGGAATCTAAATCCAAAACCAATGAATAAACATACAAACAAAAAGCAGAATCAGACCTGTAAATACAGAGAACTAATGGTTGCCAATGGGAGGCAGTAGGGGAATGGGCAAAATGAGTAAAGAGGAGTGGGAGACACAGGTTTTCAGTTATTGAATGATAAGTCACGGGTGTAAAAGGCACAGCACAGGTAATAAAGTCAATGATTTTGTAATAGCGTTGTATGGTGACAAGTGGTAGTTACACTTGTAGAAAGCTGGATCACTATGTTGCACATCTGAAATTAATTTAACACTGTGTGTCAACTATACTCAAATTAAAAAATTAAAAAGAAACATTTAAATACCATATAAACTCTAAAATGTATTCACACATTTAGGGGAAATTTGGTATCTTTTTTGCCTAAATATTTTCTGTATTTCTTGCAGTTTTCTGTATTTCAATTTCAACTTCCCTTGCTCAGTGTCCTTATAAAATATTCACAAAAATATTTATTGTATCTTCCTTAAATTGCTTCTTTGATGGCGTAATACAGGATAGGAAACTCACTTGAAAATGTACATGTACTATGAAATGTAAGGTGATGTTATTAATAGACCTCAAAGTCTTTTCTGTTGGATATGAGTATGAAATATCATATAGCACTTTTCTTAAGAGGAGAACCATGATGCCCAAATGTCAGGCAAAAATAGTCTGCACTTCAGCTATATTTTGATGGTAGCAATTCAGAATAGGAGATGCTATGGACAAATGTGTCATGAAATAAATGTCTATGGAAGCCTGTCTATGCATCTCAGGAGAGAAATGAAAACTAGAAAGAGGAAAATGAATTTATAATATACCCTCAAATTTTTATAATCACTCAAATATATATTTAATAACATAAAAAGAATTATATGAAAGATTTCAACATCTTTCAAAATCTTATATCTGGTTCAGGATTGAGAGAACGACAAGGATAGAAAGGAAGAAAGAGAGAAAGGAAAGCAAATTTTTGGAAAACACCTAAATATAATTTAGGGGATCAAATATTGCAATTATGATGTCATGACCTAGGTAGTAATTTTTATTTTGCAAAATTTTAACATTACTTTTTAAAAAATCTGTTAGAATTTCTTACAACTTTTTTCTGCCATAAAAATAATCTAAGAATTTGTGAAATAGCAATCTTAAAATTAAAGTCACCAAGGATATGATAAAATTGATTATAATAGCACAACATTAGAAGACAACATTAGAAGCTACCGAGTAATTTTTAAAGTTTGTAATCACCCATTCATATAATATATCCATATGTAATGCCATGAAGGCCAACAATATACTTGTAAAAATAAAGGTAAACCAAATATAGCTAATCTGTTGATTTTTGCTATATTAATAATCGGTAGAAATTGCTAAATATGACAGTAATAGTTATTAACAATCTGGAAAGGAATTGACCATACACACATGACCATAACATTTATTTTCATTTTAATAAGAAAAAATATTTGATTTTAATTTTCTTCCTAATTAAAACAAATTACATCTACCATTTTCCTTGATGGGCCTTAAAATCATCTAGCAACATTATATGCCACACCAAAATCCGTGTAAAGTTTTTCATAGGCAGTGGCATAGAAGAGGTGACAGAAACAGGCTCGAAATTCAATAGCAACTTAAGACCCTAGAAAAATTAGAGAAATTTAGTTTATAGAGTACTCAAATATACAGATTATTAAAATTTTATCTCAATATTTAAAAGAGGAAGTGAAAAGTAGGACAGGCAACCTAAGATAGAAGTCTGAAGATCTGGGTTCTAGTCCTAATCTTTAAAAATGATTGTGTGATTTGGGAGAAGTCACTTAACATCTCTGTGAAACTGGGCTGAGCAATATATTACAATGGTCAAGAATAAGACAAAATAGTAGAAATATCATAGTTGTTGAGTTTTTGAAATTTCACTCATTATTTCTTTATCGTCTTTTCCAGGTCTAAGGTCTATGACATAAAGCTTTAAGCCAGGTGACTATAATTAACTGAGGCATTTAATGTGAAACATTTGAAGAAGTTGGGAAGGAAAGAAAGACTTTCTTTTAGAATGCATCTTTTTGCATGGCTGTGGAACTTTCCCCAAATCATATCAAATATATCTTCCCTTTTGACTGAACCACAATCAGAATTTGAAAAGACTGCTGAATAGACAACCTTCATGAACTGATTTGACTGAAACTTATGGTTCAACTACTTATTAGTAGGTATATTTCTTTCAGTTGCATGGATGTCAATTTTGATTAATACGTCTGTGTTAAGAGATTCAATTAGTTTCACAGGATTGCACAGTGGAAAGAATCCTTTGGTCTAAGCTGTAGGAAGATCTAAGGGCTTCTATTCGTCTTTCCCCTCAAGGACTAAACCTCCTTTAACTTATATTGCCAGGGGACAGCTGACTGTGCCCATCTCCTCCCAATTCCGGTCTGTAGCATCACATTATAGCTCTAAATCAGCCATAGTGGGAGTATGTACACTATGGAAATCTATAAACACTACTAATTAGGACTTTTTGCTGGAAAGAGAAAGGGATTCTGTTGGGGGGAGCCCAGTTGTTACAAACTTACCAGCCTAGTGTTAGCCAAATCCTGTAAACTCTGGTTACAAGGAAAATTGACCCAAAATTAAACATGTTGACACCATTTTTTCTGCCCTTGAAACTAAAATCTCTACCCAATAGCCTCTCTGTAAGGTGACTCTTTAACTACAACGCTCTCAAAAGGAAGCATTCCTTGCTTTCCCTCTGAAACGAAGAGACAGGAGACTCAGTAGACTGAATTCTGAGAAAGAGACAAAGTAAACTCTGGAGTCCATTAACTGTCCTTGCCTTTGATGAATCTTATCAGTGAGAGGCACAGGTCTGGCAGTTCCCTCCTCTCCCTCTCCTCCTCCCCCGGGGTGAACACAGGCTAATAACAATTTTCCTGCCTCTTTGGGTTTGTCCTAAGGATTTTCAATTGCAGCTCAACTGTCACCATATGGAGATTTGGGGTAAGGTGAGAATAGAAGAAACAGCAATTAATTTACTTTAATTAATTATTAATTGATTATTAACTTAATAACTTAATAATTAAGTTGTTTGACTTTTGAAGGACTTTCCAGCTTGCTATAGGGCTTATCATTGCAGCAACTACAATTCTAATACTCTTTTTTGTGAATATAGTATTATAGTATTAACTTTGCTAAAACAACCCCTACCCTCCAAATATATGAATGAGAATATTTTTTTAAAGTACAGGGCTGATTGTACATCTGAAACTAATAGAAGACTGTATGCTAACTGGAACTAAGTAACAACTTAACAAAAATAATAAAATAAAGTACATACCACCAATCAAAAAAAAAAGTGCAGGGCTGAAGGAACATCTACTATCAATGATGCTGATATGTGACAGAAGGATTCAAAAGAACAATAAAACAAGATTATACATTTATTTTTTGATTTTCAAATTTTCATCTTTCCCACAGACTCAGGATAACAGTATTAAAGTTATAAATTAAATTAATCCAGAAAGTTATAGTTCCGGTTAAAATAGCATAAAATACATGCTTACAAACTGCTTTCTCTGTTATAGTCTTGTATTGAGTGGACAAATGAAAAGTATAGTCATTGCATGTACCCTTAAGAAAGGGGACAAAACGAGACACCTTAGATTGTTTTCATTGAAAACAACCTATATCCAATTTTCTGATGCTTACATTTGAGGGACGTGAGAAGGTTGTGAAATGGAATTGGGTAATAAATTAGCAGTTAATCCCATCCCTTAATAATCTGACACTGACCATTATTTCTTGACTCAAAAGGAAAGATATGTTAAAAAGTTGTCATGTAAGATCTTACCGTAGTGAGCAAAAGAAATGCTCATTATTTCAGTTAATCCCATCCCTTAATAATCTGACACTGACCATTATTTCTTGACTCAAAAGGAAAGATATGTTAAAAAGTTGTCATGTAAGATCTTACCGTAGTGAGCAAAAGAAATGCACTGAACAACTGCATCCTAGTAAACATTACTGTTGAAAGTGTCATTATACTGAGTGTCTGATATAGAATTCCAATTTGATAAATTTTGAATAAAGTGATCCATTTTTTATTCTCTACTGTCAGAGAAGTAATTTATTAAATTCCTTGAAGCCATATGATTTTAAAAGTAATTCTAAAAGGGATTAAGTCAAAAAAAAATGAGAAGGATGTAGGTCACTGTCAGATCTCTTTGCTCGTAGCAACTCTTAGATTCTCCTTTGGAATCTTGGTGATTGCTTCTTATAAGATTTATTTATATTTAATGGGCATTAGAGGTCTAAGTTCTAAAACTGTTTGGCACTTATAGGAAAAGTGACTAAAGAGAAAGATTGTGTATGCAGCTAATACTCAAGGGGGCTGACCAGGAGATTTCGTAGATCCTGAAAGGCAGAACAGCTGGTTTGGAGAATTCTGCCACAAGTGTAGCAAGATGCTATGGAGTGAGAGTTCGGGTGACTTTGAGAAAACAATTTCATTGTGAAATCCAGAGGAACTAACAGAGAAACGGGATAGGCAGAAAATACTGTGCTTCCTTACATAATAGCTGAATCCAACGAAAGAGCTCCAGTCCTGGAGGGAAAGTGTCATTGTGACCTAACCGAAAAGGACACATAAAAGGAACTTGGGTTTATAGGAGGGGTTGGACAAATGGCCAAGGAAGTAGCTAATGGAAACTATGTAATGCTTTAGCTGGGGTCACAGGGATCTGAGAAACTTCACATCCTTCTATTTCACTTCTCATTACTAAGTGTGAAATGCAAGACTCTACTGCACTTTAGTAGTTTATTTACTGTGGAGATTGACTGTGTCTGAAGGGCAGCAGCAAACACCATGGGGAAGAGGGATAATGAAGAGACAGAAATCTCAGAAAGTTCTGAACCTGGGGTTGGAACCAGATTTACCTTGAAATGACTGAGGCTTCAGCTTTAGAGCCCTCACTTGCACCAGCCCCTATGTGTGGGCAGCCTCTGAGTAACTGCAGGCATCATGGAGATGCAATTAAGATAAATTTAATTTGTGTTTAGTGAAATGTCTATATCTGTGCTTTGCAGTCATTTCCATCTATAGTTAAGCTATTGCTCACCCTGGTGTCAAAATAGCTTCCAGAATATTCCTACCACCACTGTGCCTATTCCTTCATATCCTGAATTGTAGGTTTGGAGTCCAACGTAAAATTCACAACCCTTACTACAAGTGATAGCTGAATACTAATTGATGAATGAGCATCATCATTACAAACAGCATTTAATCTTAGTCACTGCCCAACATGTCTTGAAATACCTTACATCTTGGAGTTCATATATGAAAGAAACTTCATAGAATTGTCCAAATTTTAAACTAATTTTCCAAATTAAAAAAAATATATTTAAGTAGCAAAGCTGTAATGTTGAACAGCCCTCCTAAAGGTAAGACTAAATTATCTTTCTGTTGTCTCTAGGGAAAAAAAATATTAGAAATGTTGGCAAACAAAGAAATAATCAAAAAGCGTGCAACCCAAAAATAAAGGAAAATATTGTATCATAAAACTTGGACAATTAATTAATAAAAATATATCCCCCCCCCACATTTTGCGCTGTTTTGGATTGTGGAGTATATGGAGGTACCGTCCCCAGATTGCTCTTTCAGAACAGAAGCCCTCGTATTTCCCACGGCTGGGGTAGTGGCTGCTGTTTGTTCGCAGATGCAGCTTCTCCTAGGAATTGCTCTGCATGAGGGGAGCCACCCTGCCCAAGAGCATGCCCCTTTCGAGGGCCCCCCAACATCCCAAACCAGTAGGGAACAGAGGCCTGACTCCTTTGCCTTCTCCTGACACGGGGACAATGCAGAAGGACCATGCCAGTTCTAGAGCTCCTGGTGGCGCCTGCAGTGGCCTCTGACGGAGCTGACCCACAGCTCAGACCCTCGGTGTCCCTCTCATCACCCTCCCCCCCTCCCTCAGGAGTTGTTCCTAGTACAATTCTGAAAAATTTCATTCATTACCATTTCAAGGTAATGTTTAAGAAAAACGGGTATTTTTTTGTTTTAGTTTGTAATTTTAAAAATTTTCTCATTTTAAGTAAATATTAAACGTTTTATCTAATTTTGAATTCATAATTTTGTATCCAAAATTTTGTATCCTTGTTCTTAAAAGAGCTCTCAAAAAAGCCTGAATCTGGTCCTTCTCTCTTTGCAGGAGAAACTTCCACGCCGTTGGTCCGTCCACCTGGTGGCAGGAGAAATTATTCTAATAATAGCAGAGGCTGATCAGAGCCCTCTCTGCCTGAGAGAAGCCGGTGGCCATTATGAGCGTCACCACCAACTCCCGGGGTGGTCTTTCTTCTGAATTCATTGCCGCTGGGTCCTTCTCATATTACTTGGTTTCACACTCCATAAATTTAACATTGTTCAGAAACATTTCCTAATTTCCACAATCAAATATACCCAATCATTTCCCAAATATCTTTACAGCTTTTTTTGACCTTCCACTCAGGTAAACAAGTTTGTGTGTTTTTCCTGATTGTCAGGCCTCTTTATTTTCCCTTAATCTGCAAGGATTCTTTCACTTTTATTTTCTTTCAGGGCATTGATATTTTTGAAAAGTTTAAGCCACTTGCACTGTTGGATATCCTACATTCTAGATTTGTCTGATTGTTTAGAACAACTGTCTTGTAAGATATTTCACAATCTGTATTTGTCTGATTATTTTCTCATGTTTAAATTCAATTATTCTCTTGGCAAGAATACTACATAGAAGGTGCTAGGAATTTTTCCATTGCATCAAATCTTTGCAAATATAAAGTCAGTGAGCCTATTGGTCTTATTGTTTGTGAGACAATGTGAAATTGGAACACTATTATTTACCTGAACGTTACCCGCGTTTCCCCCTTTGTGATTGACAAATGATCTGTATGGTGATACCTTGAAACCATGTGAATATTCTTGCACTCATTTTAGTGCTCAGAAGTCTTCAGCAAATGCTTATCTGCTTATTAAAAAAGTGAGGCAGGAAAGAAGTCTAAGAAATCCAAATGACAAAGTGGGGCCATACGTGATGCCCTGTAATAAAGTGGACAGAGCCAGGCTGCTCCTGTCTCGGCAGCACCGGGATTTACTGACTGAGTGAGAGGGGTCCTGGGCCAGGATCTGCCACAGCTGATGAGCTGCACCATGTGACCAATCGAATACTGGCCATTATGTCCAATGTTTTAACCTAAATGGTCATTATTTCCAGGTTTGCGATTTGCTCTTGGGCTGAATCTGCTCCTTTCCACTTAATTGTGTGCAACCACATTTTCCAGGAAATACTTCTGCACTTACTGAATTCCTGGTGATAGTGTCACAGCATGTTTCCAAAGTGCACCAGCTGCCCAAGGACTGTCATGACAGCTGGGGTCACATTTGCCAAAATGATGCATCACATCCGACTTGTCTGGCTTGAGAGTCCCCTTAGTGAAGAACAGATTGATTGACTGACTGATTTATTTATATTAATTAGAAGACGTTTGCCCTTTTCAACCTGGATTCCCAGGGAACTTTTCTTACCATTCTCTCTGCCAGGTGCGGTAGCTATCTTAGATGTTACTGCTTCACACTGGGGGGACTCCAGCTTGTGCTGAGAACCTATGATTCTCACTGTCCTTTCATTCTGCTGCATGTACTGCTGCTGCTAGTGCTGTTTTTAGCCCCTGGTGTGTAACAGTTCCGAAATTATAATAAATATATGTGTCTACATTTTCTACGGGTTGATTCTTATCTCTAATTCATCAGTGGTTTAGGATCCAAAAGATCAGTATGCCAGACTAATTACTTCTGTATTTAAAGCCAGGAGCTCATTTTCTACTGTTCTGTGTCATGTTGTGACAGCAAAACATTACAGATATTCAGCATTTCACTCTTGACATAAAACATACAACCACTAGTTGATCTGATTTGCTGATTAGGTCATATTCTACAGCCACCCATTTAACATGAGGAAATATGGCTTTTTCTTCAAAAAATTTAGAGGTCCCATTGATAGCGATTTGAGAACACCTTTGCTGTCAATTCAGGGGATTAGCATACTACAAAATATTTCCTTTCACCTTGCACCCTATTAGCACCTTGCCTAGGAACGATGAAGAAGAGTCCGATGTTACTTCTTCAACAATTGAAAAGGTACTCCACAATTTTTTGTAGTAGATGTAGCAAAATATCTTTTTTTCTGACTACTCTTTCCTTATCCCTTGATCTCCATATCTTGATTTATTCATTTCTTTCAGAAAAAGGCAGACAACAGTCCATACATTTAGAATACCTTCCAGGATTTCTAAAAGTGAAGTGATAAACATATTCCCACTCACATCCTCTGACTCACTTTCATTCACATGCACAGTTGTGTTCCCCGGTGAGGCCACATAACAGATATTAAACTCTAAAGACAAGCTGAACAGTCAGACCAAACTGGCCACCCAGCCTGAAGGCACACAATGAGGGATAATGGCACAATCAATCTGCATTGTCCTTTTGTCATAACACAACAGCAAAGTTGAAAAGTGACCACACAATGGCTCAACATTGCCCGTGTGCAGGACTAATCTGCTGTCTTTCTTAGATATTCTTTCCTGGGTTATGAAGAAATAAAGCAAGCTTAAAATTCTTCATGAGGAATCAAGGGAAAAACCACAATCGTACCAATTCTCTGTTCTTTTTGTGCTTAATACCCTAGAGGAGTTTTTAAAATATATGAATGCCTTCTTTTTTAATCTGTGTATATTATCCTCAAACATTATATTAGGATTCTCTAGAGAAACAGAACCAACAGGATCTACATATACATATACACACAATACACATATATGATATGCATAATATATTCTAAAATATGGACTACATTAGAATATACAGAAAGAGCTTTATTATAAGGAATTGACTCACATGATTATGATTGTCAAGTCTCTACATCTGCAGGATGAGTCAAGTAAGCCAGAGACTCAGGAAAGCCAGAGATAGAGGTCCAGTCTTGAGTACAAAAGCCCGAGAACCAGGACAGTCCCTGGAGGAATTTCAGACTGAAGAGCAGGCTCAAGACCTTGAAAGAGGCAACGTTTCAGTTTGAGTTTGAGGGCAGGAAAAAACTGAGGTCCCACTTTGAAGGCAGTCAGGCAGGAATTCTCTCTTAGTTGGGAAGGGGTCAACCTTTTTATTCTATTCAAAGAATAAATTGGGTGTGGCCCACCCACATTAGAGGGAGGGCAAACTACCTTACTCAAACAATTTAAATGTGAACTTCATCCAACAACACCCTCACAGAAACACCAGAATAATGTCTGTCCAAATATCCATGGCACCGTCGCAGTGACATGTAAAACCATTCAAATATTTTCTGAATGTTTATACTCTCTTTATTTTCACCTAGCACACTACATTCCACTCCCATCACTGAACTGAATGACAGGCGACTTGACTTTGCGTGCTGGCAACTCAATGCAACCATTTCATGTAAAACCAGTACTGCTGGCAGGAGCTCATTCCTACATTTATGTCATACTCATCTTACATACTTTTCCACACAGGATTCTGTTTTTGAGAGATATGGAAAATCATTTTTCAAGTTATTTAACCAATACCTTTTAATCATACATTCATATTCCCGAGCAAGGATCTGTCAGGACTTCAATGCTGGACACTGCAAGGCACTATTTTTCATTTCTGAGAAAGGCTTTAGAAGTAGCGGATTCCTTCGTTTATTATAGGCAGTCTGAAGCGTGAAGAAGCAAAATGCCTTGGTCATGGGCAAGGCAGCGGGGGAACAGGGGTCAGAATTGACTCTGGATTCTCAGGCCTGTTGTACCTTTCCGTCTGCCATACTTTCTCCTGTGCTATAGCAGCAGGTAATACAGCTATCAGACAGAAATGCAACACAATTTCACACTCCTCTCAGTAAGCCCAAACCACCTTTCCTGTCATATTTAATGCTTACCATTATTGTCATCTAAATCACTAAGAGAAAATATCAGTAAACTAAGTCAAACCTACAGTAAATAGTATTGCTGAGTAAATGTGATTGCAAATATAATAGAGTGACCAGTGCAAGAAGAATCCTTCATTTCACCATGGATAGCGTATAGGAGCTCCTACTAAAGAATATTTCAAAATTACATTGCTATTATCTCCAGGAGAGAAATGCAAAATAACCCATAAAAGGGATATATTATAACCCCAAATAATAACAATGCCTGCTTGAGCAGTATCTCCTTCCCTGCAGGCACGGTTACACAGGAGCTAGCCCTAATGGAGAAGAAAATATAATAATAATAAAAAATTCAAACTTCAGGGTGTTGTCAGAGGTCCACTCCATTTCACGGGAAATTTGTTTTAAACTTAATAGACGAGGAAAAAGAAAACAGAGAATACAATGAGGAAAAATATTTTAACCTTCAGGATCTAGTTCACCCTGTTTTTCCTAAACCTGTTTATTTAAAAAAAGCAACAGTTGTGAAGATGAAGGATAAACAGTCGTGTAAGTTAGCAGCAAAGCTGCAAGAAGGATTTCGCCTCTCTTGAAGTTTCCTTGCTTTCCTCTAAGGACCCAAAGTGCACTCAATGTAAGTGGCAGCTTCTCTGCTTGTTGTAACTGAGGACTCACTTTTTCCTGCCTGGTAAATGCTGGCTGCAGGGCGAAAGCTCAAGTGTCAGAAGAGGGCAGGGACTGATGATGGTCCACGTGTGGGGACAATGGCCTACAGTGTCTGTCTGGGTCGGCAGCTGCGCTCTCTAGAGGATCAGCATGGAGTGGTCAAGGGCATTTCCAGACCAAGAAAGAGGAGGGGGATCAAGGTGAAATATTTGAAACTCCAAGAGGTTAAATTTGGAATAGTCTTTCTGTTATTGTAGGATTTTCTTAGATTGTTTGCATATAGTTCATTCTGTAAGAACTTCAGGTTTTGATACAAAGACACAAGTGATGAGAGCATTATGATCATGAGACTGGAAAACTACCTTTCTTTATTTTAACTCCCTATTGGTATTTAAAAAAAAAAAATGTCCTGTAAAAAAAAAAAAAATTCTAAGGGCAATGGTACTGACTCTGATGTTTTAAGGAGGACTTTATTCTAGCTCACTTTTTTTTTTTTTTTTTTTGAGAAGTAAGCTTCAGTTTAATTCCATCTTAGGGGGGGTTGGAATTGACCCAATTGTTTTATTCCTCATTTAGTGGTCTTGAAGAGAGATAGAAGAAAGGGATTTGTTTAGAATAGAACCCAACGGACTACTCCAAATCCTAAGAGGTTGGATCTTGGCCTCTCTCAGACTACAGTGTTAAAGATAGCATACCACGCATTAGTCCACGTCTGTAGAGCTATTTGAATCACTCCACACCTCAGTATCCTGGGTTCTCAAATCTCTATATCTGAGTCAAATGAACCAAATATTTCAGGGTGAAATTTACCAAGATGTGAAGAAAACCATTTAATTTGGTATTATCTATATTTCATTAAGTATGAGGGTTTAAAATATAGAAATGCCTCTGACTCTTAAGCAGTCAGGCAGTAAAATAAAGGCACACTGATGGACCTGGAGAAAGGATGCAGAGTTGAATCAGGGGCCAATGAGAGGATACATAATGATTTCTTCTTTAAAAATGCATTCACTAACATCATTTTTAAAACAAAAGAAGATTCTAAAGGCAGGGAAGTATGCCTACACTGTTAGCTCAATAGTACATGAGGAAAGAATTACTTGTATTCAGAATATTTCTATACATGCTGAACATCCAATCCAATCCAATCCAATCCAATCCAATCCAAAGACTAGACATATCAAAAGACGACCTTTAAAAACTTACTGAGTTACTCTCTAACACATTAAGGGAGACTCCTCTGCCTGGGGCATTTAAGGCTGAAAAATTTGTGCTGGTCTTCCCATAGACCCACCTTAGGATCCAATTAAATATATCTACTACTATTGTTTCTCACATTAATGTTATGATATCAAGTTTTTGCTTGTGTTTTTCCTTCCAATCTAAGTACTTTCAGGATGCTAATCATCCTTCAAGCTCCATTTCAAAATATCACTTCTACCTCAGATTATACCCTTATTTTTTGATTCCTTTCATTCCAAAGAGAAAATGTATATTCCCACCCCCCTTCCTTTCCAGCAGGACTTCGATTCCATTAAGATAAAGATAGGGGTGGCAGGGTAGGAGCACCTGGGTGGCTTAGTCAGTTAAGAGTCCGACTCTTGGATTCGGATCAGGTCATGATCTTGGGGTGGTGAGGTTAAGCCCCAAGCCGGGCTCCATGCTCAGAGGGGAGTCTGCTTGAGATTCTCTCCCCCCTCCCGCCCCTCCCACTGCTCACTCTCTCTCTCTAAAATAAATAAATAAAATCTTAAAAAAAAAAAATAAAAGGGGGGGTGGCAGGGTAGATGGAGAAGGTTCCTAGGACAAGATCTGAAGTTAAGGTAATTTTTCTGAAAGATTTATTAACATTCAAGTCTTCAGGGGTGTGTGTGTGCGTGTTTTTCCTCAAGTCACTTAACCATTCAACAATTTGCTGACTATTGTGAGCCAAACCTGTGTTAGAAGTACCTGAAAATGTAAAGATAGACTAAGACATAGCACCTACTCTCAAAAATTTCACATCTAATGGGCAGGAGGGATTTGAACATCGGCAGACAAGAAAAACATAGAAAATGGCCAAAGGGAAGCAGGGCAGTAGCACATCACATGAAATTTTTATAAGTAGCCACATGTCTAATTTATTCAAGATTCAGATTATAAGTGAGTTATTTTGTCATATCATCCGTCACTGAAGATACACACTCTAGACAGAAATAAAAAACAAACACAACAAACAAAAAACATAAAAATCTTATTTGTTGCCCTGAGCATGTTTGAATTTGGTCCTCAGCTTCATTTGTTTTAGATTTTCACATTTCATGGTTCACTAAGCTCCTATGAGTCAGATGAAACATATTTAAAACCTATTCTTATCTACTTATTTGCATATATGTTTATTTTATAAGCTTGGAATTTTCACATTAACTCTCTGACCACAATGTTGAAGCCCCATGACAGAGTATGGATATTTTTTAACAATTTCATCTCTATTGCACTCTAAAAATATTTTTTATGCATAGCTTATAAAATGTTCAAGTGTATAAGAAAGTAGGCAGATGTATACTTAGGAAAGAACAAACTTTAATAGAGGTTCAAAAATTATTTAGAAAGCTAGATGTAAGACAATATTTGGTAGTTTTCTAAAAACAAAGGATAAAATGCAAAATCTTAAAGTGAAATTATCATAGGACTACAGAAGGCTCAACATTGGGGAATTGGAATAATGGCTTTATTTTCTGAATGAAGAATGACTGTGAACTTGAATCAAACGATTACCCTCCCTGTGCCATCTACGACTACTCATCTGTAATACTGAGCTGAATATTTCTTACCTTTAATTTCTTCCTCTCCTATGTGTAGACAACAAAGAAACATCCAGAATATTCCCAATATTGGAGTGATTTGATTGTATATGATTTAGTTGGAGGTTGGAGCTACTTCTTACATCCACCAGCGTGACTGGCAACAAGAAAAAGGAAAGATGTAAGAATAATTAAATTTTAATTTTCTCTCCTGCCAAGAATCAGCATTTTTTTTTTCTAAATTTCACAGTTATGCTTTAATGGGGTTTGTCATGTGGTCTTGGTCAAAGAGGACTTTTCAAGATGACATTCTGCTATTTCTTATCTTCTCTCCATCTGTGTCTTACACAGCAAATGTGCTCACTGTACAAGTCAAAACAAGATTTGCTTTGTTCTGACAGCATTGAAGTTCAATCTTCACACTAAAAATCAAGCTCTTCTTTCTGTTACCCATCTAGTGTAACTGATCATGGAAAATTTTGAAAACTCAGATATGCCCTGGTAGCCTGGTTTATGTATGGAGCTAAAAAGATTTTGATTTTGCTCCGCTTTCATAGATACTCTAATTTCACTGTGACAACAAGAGCAATCAGATAATTTGAGGTTTATAAATAGCCAGAAAAATGTTCTAGGAAATGTTTAAGGAACAGATAAAAAATAAATAAATATAGAAATTACAAAGAAATATCATGAATTCATGCCACCTAGAAGGAGGTTATCTGAAGTTGTTATGAGGAAATAAAATATATAGTATTTTAAAATAAGTACAAATTCGCTCATATAGAGCATATGTTATAATTCAAACCAAGCTAACAAAATACCATAGGAATCTTTAAGCCATGTACTTTAATAAACGTATATGATAGGAAAGATCATATAATGGCCTTTAATAAATTAGCTACTGTTATCTTCATGTAATTAGATGTTTGTACAAAATTTCTAATAGTTCCTTTATAATGTCCTTCAAGAATTAATTCTCTAGTCTTATTCACTAACTTTACTGCCTACCAAAATGAGGTCAACAACCCAGATAAACTTCAGACCAGTCCACTGAAAATTCCATTAGTGATGTCCCAAGCAATATGGTTTCACTATGCCATTGCAAAATAATAATAATACTTTCATAAATACCCTTTCTTGTGGCTTCGAAGATTTTTACAAATGTTACCTAGGATTTTGAAATGTGAAAAAACTATTTAAAAAGCCAACATTATTGGACATGAAAGGAGAGATGAATAAGATCTCAATAAAGATTATGAGTGTGATCAGACTTTTTAGAAACGTGACGATCAGTTTTATAAAGTCAGGAGCTGATATCCTTCTGCTTCAGTTTTTATCTCTAAAATGCCCCTGGCAGTCAGCGCAGTCTCCAGTAAACAAACAAACAAATAAAAAAGGCGCATGGCCTGTGAAACAGCAGGACGCCTGGCTGTCACCCCTGAGCTACACCCCGCTGCGTCTCTATGTGCTAACTAGGAGCAAGGCCCGTCCACTCAGGAGTACAGCATTACAGAAATGATGCTTCTGGTGAGGCGAAAAATGTCACGAAAGCTGAGACACTATTGAAAAACTATTCAATGTAGTGCTGGCGGCCCTTTTTGTTGTTTGGGGTCTCCTTTATACCTGCTGCCTGCACACTCAATCCTATCCAGGGACTGCAGTCCCCTGGATCTGTTTTACGTAGCTTTGATCGATACCGAACAAGCTGGTTTTATCGTAACAGACAGAAGCTATAAAAATACAGATGCAAACTCTCTTACATTTTCATCCTTTAATTTCTGCTCCATCATCTTACTACTTCTGCCATCAGGCTCTTTGTGTGGAGGCTATTATCACCTCTTCCAGCATCCTTCACTGCCTCTAGTTTAGACAGAAGAAAATATTTCTTTTCTTCCTTTTACTCTTCCCCTGAACTGCATGCCCTCACTAAAAGCTATACAATACCTCAACTACAACTCTTTTTATATTGTATTATAAGTATTATAGTATAAGTCTCTATTCTGGTCTCTAAACTTTGTGAGAAAAAGCGTTATACTTGCTTCATCATTTTTAAACCCAGGGCAAAAGCTGAGTAAGTGTTCTTGAAAAGTTGTTTGAAGCAGATGGAATGGAATATTATGCATTAATGTCTTTTTCTTTATGGTTTTACCAAAACAATATTAGGAGGCTGCGATACTGACAGCATTTCAAAATTACACCTCTTCTTCCTGGAAAGGAAGAGTAATTATTTGATTCTGAGATCAAGACCAAAAATTTCAGTGACAAATCCAGGACTTAGGTTGCCATCATTAAAACGGAGTCATTGAAAATTGTCCATTCATTCTAGGATTTTATGAGAAATGACTATTCAATCAAGGTTTTTATTGTAACAATGGAAACAAGACAAACTCTAGCAACAAAATATTTCATTACAAGGGTATTTACTAGAAGGAATTTGAGGAGCTGTGGGGGCTAAAGAAGAATATTGGCAAACTCACAGAGACTCAGGCAGAAACTAATAGAGAACAAATAGGTTTTGCCCAGGTGCTGTCATCAGCACTGGGATAACTGTGACCACACCCGTATGCTCTCATCTCTACCACAGCCTCTGCAGAGTCGTCAGAAACTTGCTTGTTCCTTTCAATCATTCCCCTGAAATTCAAGGTTCAAAAGTAACTGTCTAGACCTGGGTACCATGACAATTTTCCTGCCAGGTAGTAGAGAGAGAAAATAGGTGTCTTCTTTAACTTAAAGGAGACTAAAGTGAGAAAGGAGTTAGGATGTTGCATTAGCCATGGTCCTCCAGGGAAACAGAGCTAATATGATACATTTATATGAAGACATTTACTATAAAGGATCGGCTTATGTGATTATGGAAGCCGAGAAGTACCACAATCTGCCTTCTGCAAGCTGGAAATACAGGAAAGAGTAATATAATCCCAAACTAAGTCTGAACTCCTGAGAACCAAGGGAGCTGACGGTATAAATCCCAGTTCAAATGCAGCAGAAGTCTGATGTCCCCCCTGGAGCAGGCTGGCAGGAAGCAAAAAGACTGAATTTCTCCTTCCTCCATCTTTTTGTTCTATTCAGGCCCTCAATAGATTGGATGATACCATCCACCTGGGAGAGGACAGTCTAGTTTACTGAGTCCACTGATTCTAATGTTAACTTCATCTGGAAACATCCTTACAGAAACACCTAGAAATTATGTTTAATTTGGGCAACACTTAGCCCAGTCAAGGTGACACATAAAAAATTATCACAAATGTGAAACCATGAAAATGCCAGAGTTTTACTGTAATGAGACTCACTGAGGTGCGGACCCATTTAAGATCTGAATTCTGTTACGAAAATATTTCTCTACTCTTGGGACTTTATTACTTTAGGCTTTTCACATCCAAATTATAAAACACATAAAGTAGAAACAGGAATGTGGATAACTGATGGGTTTAGTTCCAGAGCTTTTTTTTTTTTCTTTCTTTCACTACTTCTCAACATAAAGTAGAGGATATTTTGTCATATTTAGGAGTTTCACTTAGATTTTTTTAATCATAGCGCTTGCCCAAACTTTTTGAAACCAACATCTCTACAAGCAGTTTCCAACCCACATACATATGCTAATCAAAAAGAAAATGAAAATGTTTATAAGTTACAAGGCTGATTCACCAAAACCTGTTTAGCTCATTATAGAAAATACCATTGTTTTAAGATTAGGAATCAAGCTATGCAACAACAGACATTTTAATATTTCAGGGATATTTGTTAGAAAAAGCTTGTTTAACTAGACAAAGTTGAGGACATATCAATGATTTTTGTAGGCTAGAGAAAGGATTTTCCACGTTCAGCAAAAAGAAGCCAAATACAGGGAGAAAGTATCAGTAGGCAAAAGGAGACTAAGATGTACACATGTGTGAGATTCTTTGAAATATAATTCGCTCAACCCAAGAAATAAAATATCATAAGGGAAAGTGGAGGAAGATGTGACACATAAGTATATAGTAAGCAGGAAAAACTGCTACTTCAGTCACTAAGAGTCACAACAGACCCTGCTATATAAGCAACGGTGAAAAATAAGTCCTTCATATGCAAGTACAGGATGTCATACTGTGGAAGGCTTTTCCCAGCCAGAGTTTATCAATTAGGCATTTGTGTTGTCTCATAATTATGATATTGGCATTGTTTCCTGAACACAAGTATTGCTCATTTAGAGTTTCTTAAGGGGCATTGGCTGGTTCAGTCGGAGGAACATGAGACTATTGATCTTGGGGTCCTAATGAGTTTGAGCTGCACACCGGAGGTAAAGATTACATTAAAAGAAAAAAAAAAAAGTTTCTTAAAAAGTAAAGTAGGTGAGAAAAATATTAGCTGACCGACCCATTAAGACCTACATATCCTAACATACTCCAAAAATGTTATCCAGTGTCCTCATAGAACAAATTAAAACAAGCTGTTTATATGGTTTTATATCTGCCAATTCATATATGGCAAATAAAGCATACTTCATTATGAGTGTTAGCATTCTGGAAAAAATAATTCTGCAAAATAAACACCTGAAGTTTTATATTTAAATTTTTTTTCCCATCTAAACACAAATCTAAGATTCTCTTGATTCTGATTCATGTCAGGAGAAGATTTTGCCTTAATTTGAAAAGTCGAGATAACTAATTTTTAAAAAAATTATCATCATAAAGAATAGCACTATTAGCCTTCAAAGCAACTTAATGAATACTTTAAAAATGCACTCCTCTTGGGAAAGCTCAGCTCACACACAGCACAGATGCTAGATTTCAGCCCTTTCTCACTGTCTTCAGATGGGTATCTTTGCACAGTGCACAACCTGTACTACCGTATTTGACTGCTATCTAAAACTCCATAGAATACTCCCAGGGAAATACTATTTCCCCTATTTCCCCACCTCAATCATTTTAATCCTAATTATTTCGAAATATGTTAGTCACCATACATTATTCATAGGATCACAGCACATTAATGTATATTAAAAAGCTCAACACTCTTTACGTCTTGCTTTTATAAATAAATAATAAAAATAACTCCCTTTTTAAAGCACTTTCTTTTTATGATGTATCCCAGTAGGCACTATACATACATATCATTTATTTCTAAAAAAATCCTCTAAGGATGGTATGCTTTCCTAGCTTGATAAAAGAAACTGTATATATTCTTTTCTTTGAGATCATAACTGTTCTTCACAGATATTTAGAGGTATTCAAAGATCTCTACAGATCCACATATGTAATTACGACCTATATTTTGATTCAATTTCTAAACTGATTTTTGAGGCATGAGTATATACTGCCATTTCATATTATTCCTGCATATCTGTGTATCTGTGTCAGAGAAACCATCCCAGATTGTGAATGGCTAAAGCAGGAGAACCAGAAATCATATACATGTCATATATTACATATTTAATTTTGTTTTTATCACTCTGGGCATCTGACTTTCTTGCATATGCAACCCTTCCATTATATTTACATACAGATGTTGTCCATCACCTAAATTAAACTTAGTGTTTAGCAAACTGCCTTATTCTTTGTTGGTTATCAACATATATTAATTCCACAGATTTAGGCAAAACATTTTTTCCAAGGTTACCTTTTAATCTGTACAGCTTCAAGGTGAGGCTCCAAGTATTTCTTAGTTTCTGCCTAGTTTCCTCCTCTTTTGTTTTCCTATCATTTCCCATCCTTCTGTCTTCCTCACTTTTATCCTATAACTCATGTCCTGATACTATCCTTGGGTGATATGGGAAGTAGAAACCATGAAGACCCCCTTGAAGCAACCTCTCAAAATATTTTTTGCTAATGTGAACATATTTTAGTATGATTACTCTAAACAGCAACAACGAAACAGACTTTTCAACCAGCAGTGAGAAGAAAAAGAAATACAGTGGATGAGGGGGACAGAAACCTGTCCTACTTATCAAATAAAATGAAAGAAGTGAAATTAAGCCTGTATAGACTAGTCAATTTTTATAAATAAGATTTCTCCATTATCACTAATAGTGTTAAATGTTTTATGATCTTGAATAAATTACTTAACTTGAGTAGAACTGTGATCAGAAAAGTTTCCTGTCAAACTTCGAATAGCACTCTTTCACTGCTCATGCATTCAGCCTGGTAAGCCACAGAAATCAGGTCTGCTTATTTTACAGAAGAAAAAACAATTGCACTATTATCATCAATGCTGAGCTGTGAACTTCTAAAAAGCAAGTTACATTTTCTCCACCTAATGCAGTGTCAAAATGCTGCCAGAAACATCCTGATCTCAGGATTTTTATTGCTTGTTGATGATGTATGAAGTGGAAAGAACATATCTTGATTTTCTAATAAGTGGTTAAGCTTGCACTACTGACTACATTATTAAAAAAAAGAACTTGGTAACTGAGTAAGTATGATAGGAAAGTCACTGATGGGAAAGAAAACTAGAACACTGAGATATGTCAGCTTTATAGAGTCACATTTTTGAAAATATTGTACTTTATATCAGAGAAAGCAGTTGTATATGAATGTTTTTAGGAAGTTACTATTATAGCATTTTTGAATAAAATGTAGTATTTTTCAAAAAAAATGCTTCCAATGGAAAATATATGATTGTTTTAAAGAAGAAACAAGTTATCAGGAAGTATAAATCTCCACAATTTTCTTACTGTAAAACACAATTAGGCTTCAATAATCATAATGCTTTAGTGATAAGCAGTAATATGTCATACAGGAATGGGAAATACAGAAATGAGAAAATCTATGCTTGTCTTAAAAATAAGTTGCTACTTAGACTACACATACTTAAATTTACATATAATGAAATTACATAACAAGAAAAGTTTGGGGGCACCTGAGTGGCTCAGTTTAAACAGTAAATCTGAGCCTTCGGCTCAGATCATGATCCCAGGGTGCTGGGATCAAACCCCATGTTGTCCTCATCATCAGGCTCCCTGCTCAGCAGGAGGCCTGCTTCTCCCTCTCCCTCTGCTACTCTCCCTGCTTGTGCTCTTTCTCTCTCTCAAATAAATAAAATCTTAAAAAAAAAAAACCACACAAAGTTTGATAATGTTCTGAGTCTTTTAACAGCCTCATTAATAGGTCCTGAATACGAAGGAGTAATAGGATAACCAGACATAGGCAAAGTAGGTTAGAAAAATAGGTAAATCTATTCATTGTATGATTTTCACAGAATCATTTAAAAATAGTGTTGGCTCCCTACCTATACTATATATATATATGTGTGTGTGTGTGTGTGTGTGTGTGTGTGTGTGTGTGTGTGTGATATATACACATACACATGTGTGTGTGTATATATATATATATCTTACATAATCCTGTTTTAACATATTCATAGTATTACCTCTTTTAAGCCTGTTCTACATTAGCAGTACCACTTTACATACTCAGACTGCATTTATATTTCCAGTTACACATTTACTTTCTCTCTATAGGAAATGGCTGCAGTATGATTGCAAATCACTTTTAAATCAAGACAGCAAAATCAACAGTATTTCCCTCTAATTATCCATCACGAGCCTATTCTGAAGTCTCATGTTACACATCCTTCTTGGTTTGGCTTTCTTTCCTTCTAGGACCCAGGCTGATGGAGCAGCACCAGTGCATACACGTCAAGTTAATGCCACGGCAACGGAGCCATGGTGGAGCCATCTAATGACTATTTATGGTTTTGTTTGGAAATAGTATAGCTCACTTCCATTCAATTTCATTAGACAAAGCCAATCATATGGCCATGCCTGATGTCTATGGGGTAAGCACAGCAAGGAGAGGTTTGGTAGAGAAAAACTATGATATTTAGTCAATAATGCATACTAGCCCCACATTCAAATCCAAGTCCTCCAACAGTACTGGCTTTGCCTACTAATCTATTATTCACTTCAGAGCTCTTTCCTTACCTCTACACTAAAACTCTACCTGCTTGGGTCAACTCTAGGTTGGCATATCTAATGGACACTTTTC
The DNA here is from genome assembly GCF_017311325.1 of Ursus maritimus. NCBI lineage: Eukaryota > Metazoa > Chordata > Mammalia > Carnivora > Ursidae > Ursus > Ursus maritimus. Next base: position 10,650,746 of record NW_024426663.1, read on the forward strand.
TGTCCTTATATTATGATTTACTGGCAGCATTCATTTCCCAGTCCCTCCTAACTTCTTTTTCATTTTGACATTCAAGACTCTAAACTCTACTTCTATTATTTCTAATTCTCTTACTTTATTTTTTTTCCAGTGTCCTTTGCTAGTTCCTTCTCTAAATGTTCTCTGAATGTTAGAATAGGATTCAGTCCTAGGGTCTCTTTTTGGTTGTTTTTATTATTTTCTAATCTCTCCCTAGATGTTCTCCTCATGGCTTCAGATTCCAATTCTGGTAACTCTCAAATATCTTCGACCTTGACCTCTTCCCTGAGCCCTATCCACTTGTATATCCCACAGGGATCTGGAACAGAGTATCTGTAAATACAAATTTTTGATTTCTCTCCATTCAAAATGTGCTTCTTCATAAGTTGTTTGATAGCATTTGAATTCCTTCAGGTTCTTCTAACTAGTGATCAGAGCTTTACTGTTTAAACTTCCTTGCCCTCACCTTTTATACTAATCTATGATAAAATATTATTTATTTTTAGAACAACTTTATTGAGGTAAAAGTGATATATCTTAAAGTATTGCCCATATAACTCAATCTTTCTAGAATTCTCTTTAATCCACCTTCTTATGCCTAATATCTATATCCATTCAGTTTCAGAGTAATAGTAACTTCCTTGGAAAGCCCTCTCTAACATACCGGTCAAAATATGATTTATATTTTTATAAATATAAATTTATATCATCTAAAATATGATTTATATTTTTCTGCTATTATCTCCCATAATACCCTGATATTTTTAAAAATAATTTTATAGAGACTACCTCTGGCCCATAGCTGCACATCCACTCTTGGGATAAGAAATTTATGGAGTCAGTGAGTCCTCACTCCTGTTTCCCTTCTGGACAACATTCTGTATACATGAGTGTGGATAGTCCCTGCCTCAACAGCCCTGAGCCTACTTATAGTAGGATTGGTGAGTGATGTTGGAGATAGGAGGTGGGAAAATAGTGGTTGGAGTCCAGGACCTAACATCTATGCTCTTGCCCTGGGCCCTGGAAGCATGAAGGGAAGGTGTGCCCACTGTGCTCCTTTTTAAATCAGAGACTTAATTACTGCAGCCTGCTATTTCAGTTCTGTCTCTTAAAAGAGGAAAGGAAATCACTGAAGGATGAGTACCAATTCAGCCCTTTTGCTCTCCACAGTCTGCAGTCATCTCTCTGCATTTAAGAATCATAAAAACAACACAAGCACTCCAGTGTGGCCACACTTCAAATTTTATTTACTTGTTTAGTTCTACTTTCCCCTTAGGAAAAATTTTTATATAGATATGTCTTTATGGAAGCAAGGCCTTGTAATTTCTCTTTACATCTACTAACATACTTCCTAGGAAGCCTTGTAGTATCTAGCACTTTAATTTTTTTCTTTCTGATATCACAGGAGGTGTACCCTCAATTTTTTACTTTTAGAAATGTTGGGCTATATATTTAGTTGTTCTAGTTGTAAGACCACATATACCTTATACTGAAAATATGAGATTGTCCAATATGTAACAAATCTTTTTTAATCTACATATAGAAAGGTCTAATTGTTGAGTATTGATAGGGACAGTTTGAGTATATCCTCCATGCTATGGTATGTGTTAATTTGATTACTTAGAACCATTTTGGTTTTTTTTTCCCATGCTATATCCAACATAGAAAGAAAAGAAAAGGTAAAGCCAGAGATTCAGCATAAACATTTATCTGATTCTAGCTCCTTCCCCGTATCTTGGATCTTACATCCCTCCTTCAAAGTCTACATTAGTTTTTTAATAATAAAAAGTGTCCAGTGAAATGATATATTTAATCTAAATTTTCAAAGCTATTAATATAGAAATGAACACAGAATTCATGAAATTGAAAACACCATTCTCTTAATTCTAATCTCTACTCTACCTGTGATTATATTCCATTTCATCCTTAAGTATTTGTTTCCTTTACAATAAATTAAAAATGTCAAAATTTTTTCTAATCTTATTTTTAAATATCCATGTTAGAGTACTAACAAATCAAATTTTTCCAACCCAGTAAGCTATTATTTCATTTTTCCTAATTCTAACTTCCTCTGTAAAATTTATGATAGTTTATTTTATTTGTAGTTTCTTTTTAGGGTTCCTGGAATCAAATGTTATTTTTGAATGAACTCCCGTAGTTTATTTAAAAAAAAAAAAAAAGGCTACAAATTTGTTCTGAGTACAGCTTTGGCTAGAGTCCAGAATTTTTTAAATTTAAAATTAACTAATTTTCAAAGAAACTGCAATTTCAATTGTCATTTCCTCTTTAACTCAAGAAATTTTCCTAATATTTAAAAATTTTAGATTGTTAGATTATTTCCAGCTAATTTTTACTTATAGTTTTATGGTATTTTGGTCATGAAATGTAGCACATATTATGTTTTCCTACTGAAATTTATTGAGGTTTCCTTTTTTTGGCATGATATTTAAGTGATTTATATAAATATTCCCTGGGTACAAAAACTGATATTTTATATACATTAGTTAAAATGATGCTTAATTGCTCATCAGATATAGATTACATTCATTAGTTATCTATTTGATAATTATAATAGGTTATTTACTATGCCATTCGATATGTTGGAAATGTAACATAGTGGAACACTAAAGATGATTCAGGCACTGCTTCCACACTTTCCCTATACTTGAAAAATTCACACTTTAGGGAAGCAAGTGATAAGAAATAATACAAATAACTTAAATGGAGTAACTTTTGATAGGTGATCTGGAAGCACATAACAACAACATATAACTTAAGGTTGGTGGTCACTGTCTTCGTATCTGGAATAAGTGATATGAAAATTAAGTTAGCTAGGCAAAGGTAGGGAAAATATTCCTGGAGTAGAATACAATTTATGTGAAGCACAGTACACGGTATGCTTGAGTAACTTAAGAAAATAAAAAGGATAGAAAGTCGGAGTAGAAGTATGTAGTAAAAAACAATAATACTAATAATCCCAGAGAAATAAGTTTACATTGTTTACTAAGTACTCATTAGTCAGTTTAAAGTAGGTTGATGAGGTGATCAAATTTTATAGGGAAAAAACCTAGGTTGCAAGTCAGAAGGCTAGAAAAACACCCCCCCATTTTTTTCAACTTTTTATTTAAATTCTAGTTAGTTAATATACAGTGCATTACTGGTTTCAGGAGTAGAATTCATTGATTCATCATTTATATACGGCACCCAGTGCTCTTCGTAATGAGTGCCCTCCTTAATACCCTTCACCCACCTAGTTGAGCTTCCCACCCACTTCCTTCTATCAACCCTCAGTTTGTTTTGTATCCTTAAAAGTCTCTTATGGTTTGTTCCCCTCTCCCTCTCTTGATGGCTGAGTAATATTATCCCTGTGTAAGTATATACCACAACTACTGTATCCATTCATCAGTCAATGGACATTTGGGCTCTTTCAATAATTTGGCTGTTGTTGACAATACTGCTATAAACATCAGGATGCACGTGGTCCTTCGAATCTGTATTTTTGTATCCTTTGCGTAAATACCTAGTAGTGCAATTGCTGGATCGCAGGATAGTTTTATTTTTAACTTTCTGAGGAACCTCCATCCTATTCTTCAGAGTGGCTACACCACTTCATATTCCCACCAATAATGCAAGAGGGTTCCTCTTTCTCCACATCCTTGCCAACACCTGTTGTTTCTTGTGTTGTTAAAGTTAGCCATTTTGAGAGGTGTGAGGTGGTATCTCATCGTGGTTTTGATCTGTATTTCCCTGATGATGAGTGATGAGCATCTTTTCATGTGTCTGTTGGCCATCTGGATGTTTTCTTTGAAGAAATGTCCATTCCTGTCTTCTGCCCATTTCTTAACTGGATTATTCATTTTTGGGGTGTTGAGTTTGATAAGTTCTTTACGGATTTTGTGTACTAACCCCCTTATCAGATATGTCATTTGCAAATATCTTCTCCCATTCTGTAGGCTGCCTTTTAGTTTTGTTGATTGCTTCCTTTGCTACGCAGATTTTTGTTATCTTGATGAGGTCCCAAAAATTCATTTTTGCTTCTGTTTACCTTGCCTCAGGAGATGTGTCTAGTAAGCAGTTGCTACACCTCAGGTCAAAGAGGTTGCTGCCTGCGTTCTCCTCTAGGATTTTGATAGTTCCCTGTCTCACATTTAAGTCTTTCATCCATTTTGAATTTATTTTTGTGTAGGATATAAGAAACTGGTACAGTTTTATTCTTCTGCACGTGGCTGTCCAATTTTCCCAACACCATTTGTTGAAGACACTTTTTTCCATTGGATATTCTTTCCTGCATTTTTTTTTTAAAGATTTTATTTATTTATTTGTCAGAGAGAGAGAGCACAAGCAGGGGGAAGTGTCAGGCAGAGGGAGAAGCAGGCTCCCCACTGACCAAGGAGCCCAATGCCGGGCTCAATCCCAGGACCCTGGGATCCTGACCAAAGCCAAAGGCAAATGCTTCACTGACTGAGACACCCAGACACACTTATTCTTTCCTGCTTTGTCAAAGATTAGTTGACCCTGTAGTTGTGGGTCCACTTCTAGGTTTTCTGTTCTGTTCCATTGATCTATGTGTCTGTTTTTGTGCCCTTGAAATACTGTCTTCATTTAATGACTACATCTTTGTAATATAGCTTAAAATCTGGAATTGTGATGCCTCCAGCTTTGCTTTTCTTTCTCAGGGTTGCTTTGGCTATTCATGGTCTTTTGTGGTTCCATACAAATTTTAGGATAGTTTGTTCTAGCTCTGCGAAAAATGCTGATGGTATTTTGATAGGGATTGCTTTAAATGTGTAGATTGCTTTGGGTAGTATAGACATTTTAACAATGTTTGTTCTTCCAATTCATGAGCATGGAATGTTTCTCCATTTCATTGTATCTTCTTCAATTTCTTTCATTACCGTTCCATAGTTTTCAGAATAAAGAAACACCATTAGGAGACTACTACAGCAAGAGGAAAGAGATAAAGGGAAAATGAATGCAGTTACTGGAAGTTAGAGTAGAACTAAAAAGATGAATTTGATAGATATTTAGGAAGGATAATTAATAGTAATTGGTGAGCAATTAGAAGTTTTTACTTAAATTTCCTTTCAAAATTACTGCTTATTGATAATACACATTTTGTTTCTGTGAATTGTCTTTTTACATCCTTAACTCATTTTCCTGATTTATTTTTATATTTTCAATTTGTATGGACATTTTGAATACTAAGGAAAGTAATCTTTATAATGTCAGATGTATTGCAATATTTTTCCCCATCTAAAAGTTGTCTTTTGATATTATCTCTGGGAGTTCTCCCTCTAAATGCTTTAAAGTTCTTTTGTCCATTCATTATTTCATTCATTCAGAAATTGCTCACTCAAGAATGAAAGGAAAAGAATAGTCTCAAGAGCACATGTTGAAAGAAGGTGAAGATAAGTTAAGAGGTAGTTAAATATAAAAGTGTATATAATCTCATTTCATCCTACAACAACCTAGTCGTGTAGACAAAAGCTTTTCAATTTTACAGCTTAATAAATGGAGGCACAGAGTTTAAGTAATGTCACTCAGATTTAAAACAGTATCTGAGTGGCTTAAATAGCTTTTTCATTAACCATGCTGCCAAATGTGGTGAGATTGCAGCAAATCTGTTCAATGTTATTCTTTGAGACTTTTATCCCACATAATCCAATTTCATTGACCTATCATGTTGTATGAATAGTGAGAGAATTAACTCTAAAAAAAGACATGTAATGAGGTAAGAGACCTTAAATTTTAGATAAATTATAGATACCCACATATATACACACTTTACGAATTTTGTTTTAACACATATTAGTTGACTACAAACCCGCACAATGTTGAATAAGCAAAAATAAGGTATCTACAAATGGCTGAATACCAATGATTAGATTAAATTTATGTAAGAGATATTATAAAAATTACTGATTTTAAGTATTTTGTCAACACATTTAAAATATTCTAATATATTTAGCAAAAATTTTGTCACAAAACAAACAATCCTATGGGGAGAAGTTTTGTATTATGTATCTATTCAGAAATATGCATTGATAAATGTGCTTATTAATATGGTGAAAAAATTACAGTGGAATCTACTTTTCTTCTTAGATAATAATGAATAGAAACATGTGAATATACTAGTTAGTACTCTAACAGGGATCCTGCCTTTACATCCAGACTATAACTGAGTATCACAGGGAAGTTGATGAGGATACTATAATTCTACTTATAGGAAGGCTTTGGACCCACTCATCTTGATATTTTTTTCTCCCACAATTTCCCTGTGAGATTAAGCTTAAGTATCCTCACTTTGAAATGAACCTTAGCAGCTGCTTTTCCTTCTTTGGATCACTTTCTCACTCTCTACCAGGAGTTTCTGAACTTCCCAAAGAAACTATTATCCTCAAACTCTTGCATTAGAATCAGCTTCTGGGGAAACCCTAAGATACTTGGTATCAGAAATTATCCTAAACATCAGATCTTCAGGATGGAATGATAAAATTGGAAAATACTCTAGTCAGATGGCAACAAAAACCCCACAGTTGTATGTAAACTGGGTGATGATACTGTTGGCATGATATAGTATCATTATTACTATGGTGAAGTGGATACGATACAGTTAAAAAGGGAAGCACTGATTGATGCAATCTCTCTACTATTTGGGAGAAATGATGGTAATTTAAAAGGCTATAGACTTGAATGGGTACTGAAAGAATAAAGGGGCAGGCTCAACCCAGCCAAAAGTCAACTTAACTTAGGCCATGGTTTGAAAGCTAGAATGTTTATGAAGGAAACATTATAATCTGTACTGGGGGGTGGGGAGGTAGACTGGGCAGAAAATCAGGCCCAAAACCAGTTGTTGCAGAAAAAGAATTACAAAGAAGTCTTAATTCACAGCCTTAACAAGTCTCCTAGGCTAAAATCAGGGCCCTAACATGGAATTATGAAGATACTGAGACTTGGGAAGAAAGTATCTGGAAGTAGATTCTAACCTTGAATCTTCTGTTACATTAAATCATCTGAGCAGGCAAATGTGGCCTGTACCCTTACTAGAGGATAGCTGCCTCCTTCTGCTTAGGTACCATGCAGGAGAGAACTCTGTAACATCATGGCAAGTGCATGTGATGATGCTTTCAGGACTTCCCCAAAGCAAACTAAGTTAATTTACATAAGAGTACCCAAGTACTAGTATACTGAGGCAAGAGGAACAGCAAGAGTTTTTGAAGGTAGATGGATTCAGAATTTGAGGTGAAACTAATACTAGTGTCCAAACCAGCATCAGAACTCTATTAGCATGGCAGCATACAGAGGCTATACGGTAAACAGAATCATGACCCAAGTTCAACTGATATCAGGTTCAATGCCTATGAATCAACCCTGGGATCATTCTACCAGATTCTGAAAGCATAACTGAAGTGTATATGTTTAGCAGCTGGCTGAATCCTTATGTTATTCTTTGACTTTTGGGTAAGGGATGTAATTGTAAGAAAAGCCAAGATGACGACCATGAAATTGTCCTCTCCTCTACCAAGATGAAAAACCAGAAGCAACTCTGCATCCCAGGAAGAATGGCAGAGATTAGTGTCAAGATTGTGTTGGTGGTTCCCAGCATATCCCTTTTTCGTTCCTCAGTCTGGTTTCTACAAAAAATCAGATATTTGGCAGATCATGATGGACTACCAAAAACTTAACCAGGTGACAGCCCAATCGCAGCTACCGGGATAAATGCGGTATCTTTACTTGAACACATCAACACAACCTCTGATACTTAGTATGCAGCTAATAATTTGCCAAATGCTTTACTTTCAATCTTACAAGGAGGGACACTCAGAAAGTTAATTCACTTAGAACATACAATAGTATACATTCATCGTCTTGCCCTAAAGTTTTACTAACTCTCCTGCGAATATAACATAGTCCAAAATGAATTCAATTATCTGGATATTCCACAGAACATGACTGTAGCTATGTAGTAATTACCTCATGTTAATCAGAGATGAGGAGACAAAGTAGTACGTATTCTTAATGCCTTGTAAGTATTCCTGATGCCTTGGAAAGACATACGCCAGAATGTGAGAAATAAAATCTAAAAATTCAAGAAGTTGCCATTGGTGTAGATTTTAGTTATTCAGTGGGCTGGTAATGCCAGTACATCCCCCCTAAAGCATAAAGGAAGTCATTATACCATGTCCATCTTGTTACTAAGAATTACAATGCTTCATTGGTCACTCAGGGTTTTGGAGGCAGTGTATACCACACTTGCACATGTTGACTCAGCCTATTTGCCACTCAATGGATGACCCAGGAGATTCCAAGTAGCCCTATAGCTTTGACTTTAAGCTGGCAGATCCCATTAAAATCTCTAAGCATATACAGGAGAGAGGATTAATTCAGAGATCATTTCAAATTCCCAAATGTAAAGATTCTAAATATTGATCACACTACTGGCTTAATCTTGATAAACAAACAAACAATAAGGTCATTGTTATACATAAGAAGTTCACTGGAACAATAAAGGAGAAAAAGTCTAGGAGGTAATATTAGAAATCATGATATTCATCCACAGATGAATAAAAATAATTATAAAACATGAGTGGGGGTTCAGTTCAGGTCCAAAACATCAACATATATTGAACTTAATAAGGATGGTTACATTATCCCCTAAATCAGTGTCACACAAGGACAGAAAACAAATAATCAAGATTACCCGAGCTAGATGTAGATATTGACAAGGTGAGACTGGAGGAGAAACACTAATGTGGGAAGTAGTAAGAGTGGAGCTGGAATTATTTGAGTGAAACTTAACTACATATCAAGTTACTAACATAAGCACAGGGAATAAAAAAAAAATGTAGCTTTGAGCACAACTCAGACTATACAACATTAGTGAAGTATTTTTAAGAATAAAAAGGGGGCGCCTGGGTGGCGCAGTCGTTAAGTGTCTGTCTTCGGCTCAGGGCGTGATCCCGGCGTTCTGGGATCGAGCCCCACATCAGGCTCCTCTGCTAGGAGCCTGCTTCTTCCCCTCCCACTCCCCCTGCTTGTGTTCCCTCTCTCGCTGGCTCTCTCTCTCTCTGTCAAATAAATAAATAAAATCTTAAAAAAAAAAAGAATAGAAAGAATTGAAAAGAAATTTTAAACTTCTCTCAGTAGCTTTATTGTTAGTAAAAACAATGGTTAGTAAAAAAAAACATGTTGCTATTGTAATTTTGTAACAACTATTCAAATTGCAGGCTAAATCAAATAAGTGTGTTAGTGATATTAGTGACTGAGATTTTTCATAAAATAGAAAAGAGACAAAATTATAAAATTAAAGAAGTTAAGAAATATTCTGCCATGTTAAATTTAAGTTAGACATGTCAATATGAACATACAGTTTTTAAGTCACTGAACGGTCAAGAAACTCCAGTAGCACTAAGTAGCCCTAAAACCCAGAAACTCAGATCTTGGTTTGCATATACCTACTTAAATAAACCATGTCTCCTGGACACATTCCAGGATTGGAACACAGAAAACAGAAGATGAGCCTGGGACTTCTATTGTAGAAGAAAACAAAGAAGCCTAAAGGGAAAAATTGTCTAAAGAACATAAAAGTCCAATTGAAAGGGCCCCCTCACTGGCCAGTTAAAGCATCACAAGTGACTACACTTGGAGGTGAAATACTGAATAAATAAAAATCCATGAATCCATCGTGACACTAACAAAAGAGGAAAGATAACAAAAACATATATTTATATAACAGAATATATCAGAAAATAGTTACGTTACTATATAAATGGTGCATACGAAATCATTGTACTGACTATATTTAGAAAAGAATTGATTTCTTAAACATGTAAATTAGTTTTCTGACAAATATGAGGGGTTTTACTTACTTGGCATAATTTTTACTTTGCCAAAAATGAAAGGTTAGAACTTTGCTACCTGAATTATACAATGTACAACACGTACTTTAGGTGAAATTCAAAGTTATATATGTATGTGCTATGGTATAAATACTGGCTCTTAAAAACCCATTACTATAAAGGAAGATGAAGACTTGGTGAAATTATTCCATTTTCAATAGAAATCATACACTCCTTAATAAAATTTTATCTTAATAATGTCACTTTCATAATAATTATAGTCACTTAACAAATTAATGTAAAAATCAGAAAATCAGTATCTGTATCATGCTAGAGATACATTTTTTTAAATGAATGTGTCAAACACCTGTTCAAAGGAAATTCCAAAAGGAAACTCTAAAGGATTCTTCGTTCTTGCTGAATTTGTTTATTTCTAATAAACAATACAACCAGAGATCCTTAAATTCATGGGCAAATTAAAAAGCTCTTTTATTCTGAGATGAAGAGATCATAAATCCATGGCACTGACATGAAAGAGAGCACAGTGTTCACAGAGTTTATTTAGCTGTAAAAGTCAAGACGATGGTCTTTAAATAACTTATGTGACTGGGTGGTCGCTTAGGAAGCTGCAAATATGTCATTTACAATCCCTGTTAAGAAACTGCAGTTTCTCTGTGAGAATGTTTAGCTTTCCTGTGAGAACTTTTAAAAAATAATAATTTAGTGCTTTCTAATTGTGATAGCTTGATAAAATTCCTGTTTCTATGAGTTCTTATAAAAATAAAATGCACATATTTATATCTATAATTTCATTAAATCCCATTATTCAAAAGTTATTACTATTCCTTTCCCATGTATTTACAGAGACTATTGGAAACGGAAGAAATGACAGAAAGAGATTCTTTATTATAGTTATATGTCAAAGGAGAGAAACTCTAGGTGATTCTGAATGTATGTGGCAAAAGGGGTCAGGGGAGAGGGATAATTCAAAGAACTTCTCTTAGGAATTTAGACATGATGGTGCATGTAAACACATTTCACTTCTAAAGACATGTGGAAATACTTCACGAGTAGAAAAATAATCCAAACCTATCCGTCTCTGGAATATTTCAGAATGCAAAAGGAAGGGCATGAAGTGCCCATGTTTTGGGGGAGGGAGAATTCCTCCATAATCTTTCTGTAACTATTGTTCCTCCGATGTAGATGGTATGTCTGCAAGTTTTTGCCCAATATTTAAAAATGCCTGGAACTAATGGGTACAAGTAGATGTGGCTTGAAAGGATAAAAGATACAGAAATAATTCACAAAAATGCCCTTCTAAAAATATAAAACTGTTTTCTTTCAGAAAATTGAGAATTTTTAAGCAACATACTAAATATTTAAATCTCCTTGAGGATCTCAATTAATTTGCTTAGTGAGTGGAGCATCCTTTAGGATATAAGCGAAATTTCAGTCCAGTGTTTCTCATTCTTGGGAAATTCATTTATGTCATGGTCACTTATTGATCCTGTTCTATATGCCCGACACCAAGCTAGGAATTGAAGACAGAGTCATGAACGAGGCACAAAACTTACCTACATGCAGTATACATATCTGTGTGGTGGTGAGAGGGAAGGAGACATACAGTTCATGTAAGTAAATACATAAGCTAATTTTAGACTGGGATTAAGCAAATGAAATAAACAAGACATGGTAATAAGGAGTAACTAGCTGAATGATGGGTAAAATGAACGTGGGAGACCTCTGTGGGAAAGTGACCTTTAAACTGAACCTAAATAATAGCTGGACCTGATAATGTATGTGGAAAATCAGTGAGTGAGGAGTTCCTTAAAGGGACTAAGTAACTTGCCTAAGGTCAGTCACCCTGTCAGAATGAAGCCTAAACTCAAACTCAAGACATTCTCACTAGACTACTCTTCTCAGCACAAAACGTTTCTGTCCATCTAACTGCATCCTATCTATAAGTCTGAAATTCCTTTTCCTCCCTCTGTTCCCTTTACCTCTCAGTGTGGGAGTCCTCCAAGACTTGATCTTTGAAACTTCTCACTTCTCCACCTAAGCTACATCTTTGCCTTTTGCAAACGTGTTTCATCTCTTGCTTTAAATACCATCTATAAGCTGAGGACTCTTAAATGTATCTCTGTAGTCTGGACCTCTTTTTTGATCTTCAGACTTGTATTTCTGATTACCTTCTCAATAACAGCGATATCTAAAAGACCTCTCAAACTTAAGACACCTTGAAATGAAGTACTGGTAATCCTCCTTTAAACCAATTCTATCTCAGTTAAATGCAATTCTATCCATTTGCTAAATCAAAACGATTTGGAGTTATTCTTGACCCCTCACTTTCTTTGAAAAACTGTCTCCAAACCATGAGCAAATCCTGTTAGCTATACTTTCAAAAAGTGTCCAGAATTTCATCATCAGGTAACTTCTTCAGATATACTTTCTAGTTTTAGCTGTGTGTATTCTGCTGCTTAATATGCTGATGATTTTCTAATTCTAATTTTTTTATTTTTAGCAGTTCCATTTTTCTTTCAAATTTGCCTCTACATTTCTACTAATTATTTATTTCTTGCTCAACTCTGTGATTGTCTTACTATTTAATGCAAAGCTTCCTAAATCCTCTAAATTACTTTTTGTTCAGCCTCTAGTAAATATACTTTATCTATGACTGTTACATATGTTGCTTTGACAACTCCTATATTTTATAATCTTTAACTGTGAGCTCATTGCTTTAATCTAGGGGAGTCCTGTGGGCCTAAATTGGGAAAGCTTTCCTCAAGATTTGCTTCTGCTTCTTTGGATGGGAGGCACCACTCACACGGGTGGCACTCTAACCACTTTTAGGTGAGCATTTTCACTAAGTCCCAGCCTTAGTTCCTCCACCCTGATTCTGGCTCAAAGAGCAGTATTCAGACAGCTTTTATGCTACTCATTTCCACCGTGCCTCTACTTGCCGCCTGCACCTGTAGCACCAGTTCATGTCTCGTTTGCTCATGTGTTTGCGAGGGGTTAGCCTGGGAGGCCACTATGACCTCATGTGAGAGAGTAATGCCTGCATGTGTCACAGCTACGATATAGTTGTTTGGAAGTTAGAGGGTCTTTCACATCACACCACTCTCCTCTAATACTGGCCAAAGATAGAAAAACAAGGTCTATGGGGTGCCTGGGTGGCTCAGTCGTTAAGCATCTGCCTTCGGCTCAGGGTGTGATCCTGGCATTCTGGGATCGAGCCCCACATCAGGCTCCTCCGCTGGGAGCCTGCTTCTTCCTCTCCCACTCCCCCTGCTTGTGTTCCCTCTCTCGCTGGCTGTCTCTCCCTCTGTCAAATAAATAAATAAAATCTAAAAAAAAACAAAAAACAAAAAACACAAAACAAAACCAAGGTCTATTTTATTTATCTTTAATTTGGTTTTAGAAATGGATATAGAAAACCAGAAATGATTACTTATTTGTTTTTTCCTCCTGTAATCCTCAGGTCTTACTTTGTATTTTTCTAGGCTGTGTTTTAGATACATACAAACTTATGATTGATATTATTTTCCTTTTACCATCAAGCAACATCCTTTATTTATATCTCAATTTGCCTTAAGTTCTGTTTTTCATATAATGCTTTTCTTTTGCTACTATTTATCTAGTGAATCTTCCTTGCTCCCTTCTTTTTTAAAGATTTTATTTACTTATTTGACAGACAGCAAGAGCGAGAGAGAGCTCACACAAGCAGGGGGAGCGGCAGGCAGAGAGAGAAGGAGAAGCAAGCTCCCGGCTAAGCAAAGAGCCAGACATAAGGCTCAATCCCAGTATCCTGGGATCACGACCTGAGCCAAAGGCAGACACTTACTCGACTGAGCCACCCAGGCATCCCCTTTTTCCCCCTTTTTAATATTATTTTATGACAAGTATGCAGCAATTAATGAGAAATAGTTATATAATTCTCATCTTTCTTAAAAACAGTAAGTTTATTCCATTTATCTTTATTGTGGATATTAATTCTAATGTGCATTTGGTCTAACTTCTGCAATCTGGTATATATGCCATGTTGCCTTTGCTTTCTTTTCCATTTTTTTAAATTCATAAGTTCCTCCTTTCCTCCCATTACCCATTATTAAGTAATATGTTCTATTTCTAACCTCAGTGATTAGCCTTAAACACTGAACAAACTTATTAACTTTATAGGTTTCCTACAAAGTTCAAAACCAGCATATAAATATATTTCACCTCCTCTCATACTCATCCATTATCCATCTTCTTCTTCTAAACTTACACTTGTTTGTATTTAACAACTTGGTTTACAAATTAATTTTTTCACCATTCCTTCTTTCTTTCCACTCCTTTCTTATGGATTCATTTTATTTCTTATTGAAGTGTATCTTTTAATATTTCTTCCCTGGAGTTCCCACAGCTATCAAACTCTTAGTCATGCTTTGCTTAAACACATATTGATGTTATTTTCACTTTTGGGTAAAAGATTAGCTGGATACAGAATTCGAGGTTTATAACAATTTCTCCTTAGTAGTTTTAAAATATATTTATATTGTCTCCTGACATTTTTTATTATAGATGATGTCTGCTATAATTCAGCATTCTTTTTTCATTAGCAATCATTCTCTTTTCTTTGGAAGTTCTGAGTTTTTCAACCTGTCCGTGAGATTTAGTAACTTTATTAGACTGTATGAAGTAATATTTTATTTTTTATCCCACTTGCTTTATTATTTGTTGAGTACTCTTAACTTTCTTAGAGTCTCAAAAATTTTAGCCATTAAAACTCTGAAGTGTATCTCTCTCCAATGAACTGTCCGTGCTGTCCCTAGAAATTCAATTACACACTTGTTGAATTTTCTTCTCTTACTGTTCTAAAATTCTGAGTGATTTTCTCAGTTTCATATTTCTAATTATATGTATGTGTCTAATTTACTATAGAGCTTTTCTATTAAAATTTATAATACCAACAATTAAATTTTAATTCCAATATTTTAATTGGTTAATTTTTATATTAGTCTATTATTATTAAGAGCTGCATGCTTTTATTCCACTATTCATTTGACTATTCAGAGAATCCTAGATGTCTGTGAGCAGATTCTGAGCAAAAGCAGCATGTGCCACTTCCATAAGTGGCTCGTAAACCTCCCGTTCTTATTTTCCTGTTGCCTTCAAAATCCTGAGAGGAGCAATTCTAAAGCCAAGTACTCAAGATGGAACAACCACCTACAAGTCCGGGTCACTGAACAACTGTATGTGTCAAAGCCAGTGCCAAATTAAAATTCCCCACTATCTACTGTTACATGAGACTTCTAAACCTTTATGTCAGTAAATCCTAGCTTGAAAACTCATCTTGCAGTCGAATATTTCTTTTTTCCACCAGGTCACCCCATCTGTACAGTATTTTCTGAGGTGTGTCTGAGGTTGTGTCAGTCTGTTTGTCCTACAAGTAGGCAAAACTTTACCAACTACATTCCTGTAGCCAGCCTGGCCTTGGGACTCAGGCAAGAGCTATGCTGTCTCTTTTCATATGCAAGGGTTGAAATTCTAGACTCAACTCCTGCTTCTGAGCCCAGCATTTCTTGGGCCGCAGGGCTTCATTTCCTATTGTTAACTTCTAAATATTTCTTGTTCGTGTATTTTTTAGCATTGTGATACTCTTTTATCATCTCATAAACTATTTCTATGTATTTGTAGAAGTGAGAACAGTTATCCTTGCATACCTAATCTAGTATCGTGACTTCTATAATTTATTCTAAACAGTGAGATCTATGCAGATATATATACGCACACCAAGATATTTTAGCATTGTTAATAAAAAATGAAATAAATGATTGACAAAAGGCTCTGATTATACACTATTTCACAGAACAGAATGTGTGCAGTCAGTAAAAATAATTACATTAAAGACTACTGACAAAGGTAAACATATATTAATTTTCCAAATTAAAAAGTAGATGTCATACAACAGTTTATATATGTATGATAAAGCATTTACATGTTTGGGTGTGTGTGTGCACATACAACATGTTACAGTGATAGGATATCAGGTTATTTTAAATTTGTGGGCTCTGAATGTGCATTTTCCAAAATTTTTATGATGAACATTTTCTTATTTCAGAAAACAGAATTAAAAAGTTCAATTTCTAAAGGTAATACAAAACTTCCACAGTGGAAAGAGTTGGTATTAGTTGGTAATATACTAAAAACAAATAATTTAGTAAAAATACATTATTTAGCTTGTGATCTGTTCATTCTATCATTTCTCCTCAAAATAATACCTATGCTTTTTACAACACTCTGGGACACCAATTTGGGATCTTAAGCCTCCTGCCTCATCTGGCATATGTTTGGCAAACAGATGGATCTTCCATTATGCCCCACGGGTCAGAAAGCTTGGGCTCTTCCAAGCAAAGCAGTAAATTATTTAGTAACTTCCTCATGGTTCCATTAATGACCTGATAGATCAGCACATCAATGAAATATGTAAAGTATACTAAGTTGATGGTGGTATGAAAACATCATTGAACACAAAGGGAAGAAACAAATTGATCAAAGTATCAGGGCAGAGAAAATTTGCCAACATACAAAACCTTAAGGGAAATAATGAGGTAAATGAGAACCATGAAGAGAACTATTAAGAAACAATAAGTTTGGAAGGTTTGAAAGATGATTTTTTTGACTCTTTATGTTTAGAAAAAAATATAGAAATTTCTGTTGTGAACTATGTCCTAAAAACATGTATTCGAAACCAAATCTAGAGGGCTTGTACAACTCAAAAATTTGCTGGACTTGACTGCTTTTAAAGCACTAGAGACAATCTAAGTTCCTTGAGGGCTGGGCAAATAACTATAATTTTTACTTTCCAATGCATCAGCCTAGTATTCCCCATGTAGTAAGTGATCATTAAATCACTGCTGAATTGAACAGAACTGATTCAAGTTTCCAGAAGTAAAAAGTGGTAAATGCAATTATATAATATAAATCTGAAAAATGACAAGGTCAAATTCAGAAAACCTACCCTTTATTTGATATAAATATTTCGTTCTCTATTTCATACTTCTGCATGGAAACTACCTTTTAAAAATTCTTGGGCTTTAGAAGACTTATCCTTATTTTAATTTTTCCTGTGCCACATACTTCTTCTTTCCTTTTTAAGTCTAAAAACAGTGGGAGTAGAAATGGATTTTTTTCAAGGTGAAACATTTTAAAAACTCTAAGTTCATAAATAATTAACGCATCTTGGCCTAGAATTTAACTGATGCACACAAAAGCTGGCCTACCCAACAAGGCTGACTTTGCCCTAAGCTTTGAAGGCAATAATAGTTTTAAGCTTTTTAGAGGAAGAGAAAAAAGAAAGGAAAAGCGTGCCTCCAAGTAGGAGGCAGCTACGTTTACGAACCCTGATGCCTGGCCAACAGATATTTTTGCATAAAACAAGGCTTGCTAACCATGGAAACATAAACCTAAATCATGTCAGTTAGCCAACTTTGATTGTGAGACACAGCTGTAATGTAGATTCTGACTCTAACAGCAACCTTGGCAGGCTTTCATGGCTTCAGCTAATATACATAGGTATTCACTCTGCAACGGAGCATGCTAAAGACCATAAGCATGCTGCCAAGGTACAGACAAAAGAAATAAATGAATAGAAAATATAATCTAGATCTCCACTAAGGAACCCGACTGATTAAAGTTCCCTTCCTGATATCCAGGCAATCAAATATCATCCTTCACTATTTTAAATTCTCAATTAACCACAAATTTTGGTTATTCATTTTTTAAAGTCAAGGTATTGGTCTGAAACTACAGAATAGGTCCATTAAGTTCAAGGTGACTTCTTCATATACCATATTTTTTATGTCTGAAAAGATAAACATTTTGCATACATCCTGTATATTATATACTTCATATCTTTTTATTTTCAGTATTCTCCCATAAAATATGTATTTATTCCCCACCTATTATTAACTGAGATACCTCCGAAATCTTAACAAACTACATTTTAGTAGTGACATCAACTCTTTAATAGTTGAAACTTGTCTTTAAGCCCAAGTATTGTAACCTATGGAAAAAATAAAGTCTTGGTCGGATGACTCATTTTTTTGAATCTGCATCCTATTGTAATAAAATAAATGTTAATGATTAACTAGAATTAATGCCAGAAAGTCTACCATCCTCATGATCATAATTTCACATATTTTACAATCCCAGACTATTTTCCATCTGGAAAGCTTACTTTTAATAATATTCCCATCATTTCGGCAATACTCTGATTTATTCAAGATCACCAATTCACTGATCTTTTCACTTTCTCACATCCATCAAGACTCATGTGTTCAGATCTTTGCAAATACTCCCAAATGCCTTGTCTTTCATTCTTTCCTTTGCAGTCATTTGGCAAAACCTACACCTACAACGACCCAGCTAAATAGCTCAGTACCTACACAACAGTTATTTCCCATTCCCTTTCAAACGTTTTCTTAGCTATTCTTACTGATTATCTTATCAAAATCAAATGTAAAATCCCTCATTTTTTCCATTACTGATTTTTTAATCTTATTACTATCTATATCCAACTTCTCCTTCCCCCTGGTTACATTTGAAGAAAATTTTGTGCTTCTGATCTCCAGCACCCTTTGCTCTCTAAAGGACTTCGATTCCTTCTCTAAGTCCTGTTTCTTCACTCATGTTCTCTATAAGAAAAAATTAAACTAAGTATTTTCTGTATTGCTCTGACTTGATCTCAAATTCAGTCTTAAACTTACTTTTTCTGGATTAAGTTTCCAATATTTAATTAATAATAATAAGGCCATCAAGAAATTCATGTTTCTCAGCTCAATATATACTTTTATTTCATGTTATTAAAACTTCCAGAAGTATATGATAGAGTTGACCACTCCATCTTTCCCAAAATGTTTTCCATTTCCCTCTCTGTCATGGTGTTAGTACACATAACATTTCTCCTATTTCTGTGGTAGTTCTTTTTTTTAATTTTTGTAAAAATTCTTTTGCATATCTGTCTCCACTAAACCTTTAAAAGTTGAAGTTTCTCAGAGCTCAGTGTGGGGCCCTCTACTCTTCTAAACCTACATTCTCTCCTATGTGACCAGGGAGCCCCATCCGTTCCCATGATTTTTTTTTCAAAATCAAATTTACTCACAAAGACACACACGTGTACATTTTCCGTAACGTATATAATGACTCAAGAACAAATATAAATGAGAATTCTTTATAAACTCTGTACATTGAGGTTTCTCAGAGAGTGATCTTATGACTTCTCCCGAAATCTATACAATCTACCCAGGTGACTTCATTTTTACCCCTTGATAAATACTGTCTTACACTGACAATGCACAATATTTTTATCTCGATCCAAGACCCACAGATTTATTTTTTTTAAAGATTTTATTTTTAAGTAGTCTCTACACCCAACGTGGATCTTGAACTCACAACCCCAAGATCAAGAGTTTCATGGTCCACTGACTAAGCTAGCCAGGCACCCAAAGAGCCACAGATTTAGATACTAGTGCAACTGTCTACTTGATGCCCTTACTTGCCCATCTCACTGGAATCTTAAAATGACAATCTTGATTTATTGCTCATCCACAGAAAGTACTTACCTCAAACATAATCTTTTGTTAATCTGCCCCTATCTCAGAATACCACAATTGACCCGATTACTGAAGAAAATGGGGAAGTCATTTAAGCTCCAATTGGTCTGTTGTGTGTCTAAACTGTATTACATATCACCTACTTAGATCCATTTCATCTCTTATCACCTTAGTCCTTCAGACCACCTATTTATTTCAAGAGCCTCTTGAGTAGTTTCTCTAATTTTCTGCAAACTCACTCCAGTGTAGTCTCTATATAACAGCCAAAGGGATCTTTTAAAACACAAATTAGATTAAATCACTTCCTATTTTAATCCTTTCCATAGCTTCCCATTTGCATTTCAGTTATAATAAAACTCAAACTTCTTGCCAAGCCTTTGTAACTGCATAATCTGGCCCGTGTTGGCTTTCTAACTTTGTACTAGTCTCTCCCACTAGCTCACTAAAACCTGGGCATCCTGGTGTTCTCTCAGTTTCTCCAATGGCTCAAATTAGATTCCATTTAAGTAACTTTGAGATTGTAATTCCCTGGAATGCTTGCCCACTGGTTTTTCACACATAGGTCTCTTTTCATTCCTCAAGGTCTCAGTTTAAATGTACCCTCTTTGGGAAGCATTTCTTGAATTCTATGTTAAGTGGCTTATCCTGCCTCTATCAATACTTTTCTAACATAGCAAATAGATATTTCTTTCAGAGTACTTATCACAATCAGTAATCATTTTACCTATGTTTGTGTACTGGTTTATTGTCTGTCTCCCTTATTGGAATATAAACTATGCAGTGGAGATCTTGTCAGTCTTTTCACCTTTAGGCAGAGTGACTAGCAAATAGTATGTTCTTAAAATATTTTCTGGAATTAGTGACTAAAAATTAAGACTCGATAACATTATCCATAATTCAAAGAGAAATGTGAGGTATGATAAACATTTTACAGAAGCCTTTATAACTCTCCCTGAAAAATCCTGAAACTATCTAAGTCTTACATTTTCATGCAAACTTCTCAATATTTTAATACTCAGATTTATATTTATTAAAACTATGCCTCATTCTAAAAATAGACTTCAAAACCTTAAAGTACCTTTTGAAAGTACATATGGTAAAAATTCCCAATTGAGAAAAAAACTAAGGTAGGAGATTGCTTCAAAGTGGAACTAATACATAATAGCAATAACTATTACTTAGTGAGAAATGGTTTCATGCAGACACTATGCTAACAACTATTTGCACTATCCTAGATAGTCGTCACACTGAGTTTATATTATCTGTTTCTCAGAATAGGCATACTGAAGTTTATAAAAATTAAGTAATACCTACAACCACAGCTAATGGAGTGTGGATGCCACTTAAGTCTGAGTGCTGAACCTATTATGTTGTATGTGTCACTATGATACGTCGCTCTCAACAGGGAAGGAAAAGTACAGAGTCTACGTATCTGCTTATTTGATACCCATTCTTATATAGTATTTAGCTTGCCTTTATGTACAACAGACTATAAAGCTAAAAACTGTAATCCACAGACTGCTTTGCAATATCAAACAGAAGTGTGGCAATAAAAGAAACCCACTAAGTCAGCCTTTGGGCAGGGGGATCTGACCTTGTGGCATGTAGAATCACAGAGGTATGTTTATCTGGGGCAGCTATCACAGTTATCTAGTTCCTGGTGTCTTTGGTTGAACAGTTTTCCTCTGGCCCTTCTGGGGATTTTTATGAACTATTACAAATTACATTATTTAAAATGTATTGTGCTTGCACAGAAGAACTGTGAGTGGTTCAGTAATTGTTACTAGAAATAGGTTGCTATAAGCAACAGGAACTAAAATGTGGAACTGACTTAATGACAAGAGACAAAAATTCAGGTCTTAGATACTTGACACTAGAAAATTGGTCATGCTTTACACACAATGGGAAATATTTGCTGAAACAGTCATCTGAAGAACTTTGAAAGCAAACTATACACTGACTGAGTCTGTACTGTACTGTTGGAAAGAGCGGGACTGATCAGAATGTTAGCTAGTACTGGCTCTACTGACGCCTTCAGGAAAATTCTACAAGAGGTAGATGAACCCAGGTGAAAGAAAGGTAGATAGATACAGCTTGGAAGCACAGATAGGAGGAAATGCCACTTTGTAAGAGAAGGACTCTCTCCTTACAGTTTGACATCTGTATTGCCAGAGAATCCTATAATTTAAAGCCTTGGAAGGCTAAAAAATAAAAACGTTTCACATCCTAAAGTTTTTAAAATATACAAGGAGGGCACATATTGCATGGTGCACTGGGTGTTATACGCAAATAATGAATCATGGAACATCACATCAAAAACTAAGGATATACTGTATGGTAGCTAAAGTAACAAAATAAAAATTATTATAAAAAATAAATAAAATTAAATTTAAAAAATTTTAAAAATATATACAAGAGCCTCAAGTATCAGATCTGTGTAGCATCTCAGAGGGCAGAGGCAGAGACCACAAAAATGGAATGAGAGAGTAAAAGACTGACTGATCCAGAGCTTACTCTACCACTAATTCAGCAAGTCCTTGCTACATCTGATCAATAGGATTTTAAAATGGCTATGAATATTACTTCTCTGCATTTTCTTTCTTTTTTTTTTTTAAAGATTTTTATTTATTTATTCGACAGAGATAGAGACAGCCAGCGAGAGAGGGAACACAAGCAGGGGGAGTGGGAGAGGAAGAAGCAGGCTCATAGCAGAGGAGCCTGATGTGGGGCTCGATCCCATAACGCCGGGATCACGCCCTGAGCCGAAGGCAGACGCTTAACCGCTGTGCCACCCAGGCGTCCCTTCTCTGCATTTTCTTAATCCTCTATTCCCAAATGGGAAATTTAATAACAGAAAAGAAAAAGCCCACATTTCCTAGTTTCTGCACTATTCCTTCACCAAACTATGAAATAATTCTGGCCAATGAGAGACGTATGCTAAGGATTTCTGGAAAATTTTACTTTTCTGATGTAGGTAATCTCCAAAGATGAGCACAATAAATCCCTTCTGTTGCTTTCCATGCTTGTTTCTTCACAGATCAAGAGGCAGAGGTTTAGTTCCTCTTTCCATCAATCTGAGATGGCCTTAGTGACTGATTTGACTGACAGGATATAGAAGTGTTATTCAGAACTTCTGAAACTAGGTCAAAGGAAACCTTTCCGTGGTACAAAGTTTAGTGATAGCATGCTGTAGTTATGTAGAAAATAGAAACTTGTCCTAATGAATAGATACATCAGGCTAAGAAAATTTCCAGGCAGAATGCTGAATGTGCCAATTGGTTTCTGTTAGATGCAGAGGATAAGATCTAGATAAAGAAAGAATGAGCTAAAAAAGGGAATATTCAATGTTTTATAGAAGAATTTAGAGGACAAACAAAAGAGTTAGGACTTATTCGGCTCAAAAATAGAAGTGTTTATCATCTCCAATCTTTGCAGCCTGCAAAAAGTTTCTCAAAATAAGAAATGGCATCAGGACAAAACTCAAACGCAGAATATTCCAGTAACACGTAACAGGAGGGTAAAGTTCACTTCAATGGTGCATTTGGAGCACCCTTTCCTTACACCTCAGAAGCACTTATGACAGGCCTTCAACCAGACAAAAAGGCTTCTATGAATATCGTTGAGTGTCTCACAGACTTTCTTAACTAGAAAATAGGGCTCCTAAGAATCTTAAAGATATAATCCCACACCAGCAAGACTTAGCCCACAGTAGAGAGGAGTCTTTTTGGCGGAAAAAGGATTTTTTTTTTCCCTAGTGGACCGAACCCCATTTAAACTGGACTAAAAGTGATAGAGGTAGTTCAAGACAAAAAAGAGTCCTTGGGGTGGGGGGGCTCCAATCTTCTAAAGGCAGAAAGCAGGCTGAGAAAGCTACTCAGCAGCAAACATAGGACCATTGTAAAGGAAAAGAAGGAGAGTCTCAGAGTGCAGCACCAAAAACCTAGAGGCCTGAACAACTGGCAAGAGCCTCACTCTCAGGGAGCAGGACTTGGCCTCACATAAGGAAGTGGTGGTGTGTGCTCAGGCCGACTTCAGACTTGCTGTGGGTGAGCAACTGTTATGTGTCTCCTGTCAGACCCCATCTGTTTTTAAAACTGGGAGACTTTTTTTGTGAATTTCATACATGTGTATCACCCCTGTAAGTGGTGATCTGTTGAACAGATAACTCACTGAGCTTACTGGGCATATAACTTGTCTCTTTAGTTCAAAATGTTTCATTAGAGAGAAATCATGCTTGAGAAACTGCATCTGAGAGAGTGGGACCTTCATCTCCCCTTGAACCTGATTTAAATGATGAATTGCGGACTTTACACCAATGTCATAGTGCCATAATTTGGGGGATATTAGTCTACTTTGCATGTGGAAGGGACACGAATATTGGTAGCCAGAGAGCAGATTGTGGTAGATACTCTGAAAGATTGGCCATCGTTGATTCCTTGTCTCCATGCCTATGCTGCTTCTCACATGACAAGCTAGACTCGAATTTCCTTTCCTTGTTCTGAGTATACCTTATTTTCTCGACTAACAGAATGTGACTAGAAGCAATATTCTCAAACATCAGAAACCAGGTCATAAAAAGCCTTGCTGTCTTCATTTTTAACACTTACTCTTGAGACACTATCTCAGAACACAGATGCCATGCTATGAGAAGCCAAAGCCATGTGTAAGCATTTCAGCTGAGCTCCCAGATAACAGCCAGCATCAGCTCAGCCATAGGAATGTGTCACCTTGGATATTCAGCCCAGTTAAGCCTAACATGCCTCCAGCTCCAGCCACAATTTGGCTGCAAACACGAGAGATCCCAAGTACGAACACCCAGTTGAGCCCAGTCATTACATAGAACCATCTATGATGATACTAAATTATTTTAAGCTACTAAGTTTTGAGAAGGTTTAATATGAAATAATAGACGGCAAAAATCACCTGTTATCAGGACCAACAATTTTTCTTCTGGCTCTTTCTTCCTTCCTTTTGCACTCAAAGGCATGATTCCTACAGCTGTAATAATCATCTTGAGACTATGAAGGAAATACCAAGACATTTTTAGAGACCTTGACCCTGAATTCCTTGGGCTATAAAAGAAGCACTAGCAACCACAAACTTCCTGACTTCAAGATAATAGAAAAAAAGAATCTCCTATTTGGGTTTTTGGTCACATGTAGCCATGTAAATAAACTGATACTTCAGGAATGAGATGAACACAAACGATTTCAGAAAGGTGTTGTGTTTTGCTAAACAGGGGTGTTGGTACAGCTTCAAGTTTTCTGGGCAAAGAAAAAGAGTCAGTCATACAATTACAAAACTGCCAGAGTACATAAAGTAAATATCAAACTAGCTGTTCAATGGGAACCCAAACACTTCTGACACTGAACTGAAGGAAATATTTCTCATATCCTTGTAAAGAGAAAAAAAAAAAAAAAGATATGATGTGATGCCGTATACAACTTACTCATTAACAAGTTAAATATAACCTTAACCTTCACAGCTAAATATTTTATAACATCTCTCTTCAGCAAAGGCATAATGCCAGATCGTCCAAAGCAATTCTACAGAATGAAAAACAATGAAGTCCAGTTTTACAGCTATTGGCAGTCTGAATTAACCCAAGAATAAAATTCAAATGTAGGGGAATTGGTGGCGAGTGATTTCTACAACCAATCTTTATAAAAACTTCTTGCTATTAAGCTTTTGATCAATCAGTCTGATAAAATCCAGCACTGTAATGATCCAAATGCTGATACAGAGATAGAGTTAACATTCTCTTATGGGAACTGAAGAGCCTAATTAGGCTATGTGCCTGGATGGAAGACTGTAATTCAGTGGGCAGATTGGCTGAGACAGTAGCCAGTAACAACAGAGTTAGGATTTTCTCACAGAACATTTCTGTTCATTTTACAACAAAAATGGCAAACTGAGATGCTAATAGTCTAGCCCATATAGTATATCTCTCATAATTTTTTATGCCCCATAATTTTAACTTGGGAAAAATTAAACTGTATACTGCCAAATGCTCTCTTTGATTGTATGTATATGTGAACATGGTATTGATTTGAATATGGGAGGTGAGGGAGATGCTTAGGAAGATTCTGTGACTTCTGGCTTGCATACTTGAATGACTGTTGATGTCCTTTACTGAGAAGGGGAACACAGAATAAGCCCTATTTTGTGTGAGGATGATCATGAATTTGAGGGTTCTATGGGCCATCCACATGGTGGGGGCAAGTATAATATAGTTTAAATATATGGGATTTAAATGTCAGAGAAATTTAAGAAAATACACACCTGTGAATAACTTGTTGACCAAAATGCCCTTAACATTCCATTCCCCTTAGCTTGACTAAAATGATAGGCCTTGGGGCCCCTGGGTGGCTCAGCCCTTAAGCGGCTGCCTTCGGCTCAGGGCGTGATCTCAGGGTTCTGGGATCCAGCCCTGCATCTGGCTCCCTGCTAGGCGGGAGGCCTGCTTCTCCCTCTCACACTCCCCCTGCTTGTGTTCCCTCTCTTGCTGTCTTTCTCTATCAAATAAATAAAATCTTTAAAAATAATAATAAATAAATAAAATGATAGGCCTCTTCCTAACTCATGTTTCCTTACCTACTTTTTTGAGTATTTATTTTAGAAAACATAATTATAAATTTTCTGCCCCTTTGAGATGTAAATCTTATAAAACAAAACAAAACAAAACTGAAAGCCTTACAGAATGTCTTTCTTAGGAACAGGGAGCCATCTGTTAGAAGCATAAGTAAACATCAAAGGAGACAGTACCCCTATCTCCCAGTTTCTATGGGACAGTAGAAGCCTAACTTTGGTGGAGCCAAGATGCAAAACTCTCCCCTCATAAAGATAGGAGAAGTTTATTTTCCCTCTGGATAAAGCCAATTAGCAAACATATATGGCCTATAACTTCCCCAACATCCTCCAGTACTTTAGAGCTTAAGAGCCCTTCTGATCTTTGTTTCGTAGTATTTAGATTTTGTCTCTATTTTGTCCACTATTGTAAGAGCCTTGAAAAAAGTCTTCCTTGCCTGGTGCAATTTTTGATTTGACACTGTCCGTATGATAAATGAAGTCATGAGTAGTTATGCCTAAGGACAGACCAAAGTGTGAAGAGGAGATCTGGGAGAAACCTAAAAGTAAAGAGAGCTACAAACAAAAGGAGAAAGAGAGGAGGAAAAGCAAACAAATGAACAAATAAATAAAGAGGATATCAAAGAAGTAAAGAAGTGATTACTTTTATAGGTTTTTATAGAACATTTGGGGGAAGGCTGCCTTAGATACCATTAAGACTTACCCTTCAGTTAATATAAATCAGCAGGTGGTTGCACACAAACAGGATTATTTTGCTTTCCTGTGAAATTAATTTTACCGAATTATATTAGAGTGTGATACCCACCGTCTATATTAGAAGACATTATTTAAAAAGATATGCATGATACACTTTCTGAGTTTATTATAAAGATGTTGAGGAAAGAGTTCATTACTGTATTCCAGAGGACCTTCATTACAGGACTACTTGAGAACCCAGGAAAAATTTCTCTCTAGTCCCTGTACTAGCAATAACTGAATAGCCTTGCTGCTCTCTTCAGTGACATTTATGGCATGCTTATAGCAAGTGTAAGGAATTTCATAGCATAGATAAGAGAAAATAAAATCACATTATGACCTTATTTTCCCACCCATATTTTCTTTCCCTGTGCCTCAATTTCCTCATCTCCACAAACTGATTTTATCTTTTTGTTGTATGTACATTTGTAAACAACCTTATCCTTTCTTTGGAAACAAAGTGAGATTTACGTTAGTAAAAACAAATTTCCCGAACTCATATTCAATAGGCCATCTGCTACTTTCTAGCTGTTGGATTTGAAACAAATTCTCCAATCTTTCTGAGCTTCAGCATTTTTATCTGCAAAGTGAGGATAATAATCTCTCTCTCTCAAAGAGTCAGTGTGAGGATTGAATGAATGAACAAATCTAAAGCATTTAGCACACTAGTGTTCAGTTCGTCTGAACTATTCGTTATACGTGGAGATTAGGAGACTGCGAAAAAAGAATTACTGAAGGGACCAAGAAAAAAAATGATGGTGCCAGAATTCAGTACAGGTCGGTTAGACTTTGAAGCTTTGCTCTCAATCACAATGTGGTTAATCTTTAGACTGGAAAAGGATCTCAATCTGAGTTTACAAAAGAATCACTCATGTAGCTTTCTAAATGTACAGATGCTTAATTAAGCCACCCCCTATGCCAATATAATAAGAATTTTTGAGTTTGGAACCAGCACCTGTGTACTTAACCCCCCAACTCCCCCATCCCAGCTGGGAACCATCACACTTCCTGCAGAAAAAAAAATCTTGCTCTTCAACACTTCTATGAAGAGTCCCATTGGTTTCACTAACAGTTTTGGCTTTCAGCCCCAGATATAATTGTTTTTTAAACCATGCACATCATAAACAAGCTAAAAGTAAACAGAACCATGAGCAGATATCTAGAGTAGGTGCTTTTGCTGGGAATAATGTTGAGTACCTTGACGGGCAACTAATTCAGGAGCAATAAGCAGTGGATTCCTATGGACAAGAAATAAGCTTGATTAATTTACCCCTATCTGTCAAAGTCTACTTTACCACAGAAAGTTGGGGGGGAACCCCCAAACTATGGAATATCATGAAATAAAATTAATTTACTCATATCTTGAACACAGAATACTGAAATCCATTAAAAGGGTAAACCAAAGAATTGGAATGATTACTTTTGGAGCCTAGCTTGGCATATTTCAAGAGAGAAAAAAATTATTAGCAGAAATGATAGAGAATTTGTCTTTTCTCAAAGACTGTACCTACTGATTTTACCTAAGACCTTAGGATTTGTTAAAACCATAGCTTTGGCTATGGCGTATTGCAAATCTGACAAACCAACAGCAACTAATCAAAGGTCACGGATCTATTGCTTGGAAACAAGTTATGGTGCAGGCTTCCTGGATCTCCCTGACTACACTGGTACTAGTCCACCTAAAATTTAGCCGATTTACCTACAAGAAAGCTATTAGCCCATGAAAAGCTTTCTGAGTAAAATAAAAATTTTAGAGAAGGAGATTAGACGCTGAACGATGAAGAGTAGCAACAGATTCAGTGGGAAAAGTACACAATGTAAGGGGAGAAGAGCTAAAGGCTGAAGCTTACTACCCTTTCTGTTTTGGAGACAGAGGACAAACAAACAAACAACACAGCCCAAGCTGCACTCAATGTAAATAACTTTCTTCAGGCAAGGGATGAGCAGAGTCAAAGGATGAAATGAACTCCTAATCCTTCTTAGGTAATAACAATAGGTGGGGATCCAGGTTGCTCCAAAAAGGACCATGTCAGATTAACAGACATAACTATCAGAGATGTTCAGATTACTTCGCTTTAAATCAAATTTGACTAGAGCGATCTGAGTAATTTTGCCTTATCAGACTGGATGATATAGCATGGGCACTAAAGGAAATTGTATAATAAGAATAAAGACTGAACATAATTAAAATAAATAAATAAATTTTTAAAAAATGGAAAAAAAAAGGAATAAAGAGAAATCCAAATAAAAACACACTGGATACCTCCCTATACATCCTGTACTGTAGCTCTATGATAGAATCTTTTAATGGAACACACAGCATTCAGGATTTCTCAAGCAGCTAGTCATGAAAGTTTTGGGGAGGATCCCCCCCAACCTCTAATTTCTTCCCTTCTATCTTTACCTCTTGTTTTGTAACTTGTTATTGCCATGGGTAGGTAAAAAACATTGGAGTCTGTGGATTTAAAATGCTCAATTTCTGATATAGGGACTGATAGCATAAAATGAGAGAAAATATCAAACATTTATCTTACTAAATCAAGCATAGCATCTATAAGAATATTTTTTGCTTGATTCTTACAAGTCACAGAAAGTCATCTTTGACTTGGGTAGCCTTGGTGGGGTAGCCAGAGTAGTCAAGGAAGTATTCTAAATGTTTACGGAATAGTTTATTTTGCTACACTCTTCCTTTCAATCTTTTTTTTTTTAATATAAGTTCTTTTTACATCCCAAAATGAGAAAAATAAACTATCTTTACTATTTCACTTAGAGAGATAAATTACATAAAACTATACTACATAAGTATCTTTCCAGGGAGGGAAAACTGAATGGGAAGAAATCAGAGAGGGAGACGAACCATGAGAGACTCTGGACCCCAGGAAACAAACTGAGGGTTACAGAAGGGAGGGGGGTGGGGGGATGGGGTAACCGGGTGATGGGTATTAAGGAGGGCACGTGTGGTGATGAGCATTGGGTGTTACACGCAACTGACGGATCGTTGAACACTACATCAAAAACTTATGATGTATATATGATATACACAGCTGGCTAACCGAACATAATAAAAAAAAACAATAGTACATAAGTAAAAATGAATAAAATTAAAACTAAAGTAGCAAAAAAAGAAAAAAAATAAAAGGACAGGTGATACAACATAATAGATTATACCTTCAGTGAGGCAGCTAAAGCCAGTAACCACCTAGATGCTGACTGGGTGCAGTTGGAGTACCAAGCCCAAGGGCTTGTTTTCGCTGTACTGTAGTGGTTCTCTCCCTACTAATTACAAGAAATTAGGCAAAAAGAAGCTACTTAATTTTCTAGCCCCATGCAGTGGTCAGTCAGTTCAAGTACAACATCTATAAATTACTCCAAACCTAACCTTTCTCTAATTTACTCTAATCCTAAACTGTGAACACAATTATATTACTCTCTATTGATCTCTAATTCCTAGTTTAGGCTCTTAACAACAAAATAGCCACAAAGAAGTACAAAATGGGAAAGGATAACAGTAACAGGTTTTCACAACATCTGATCCCCAGCTGTTTTACAATGTACATACAGCTTTGTAGATGAAAATTCTAACCATTTTATCAGCATGCTTGTTACATACTTAATGAAGCTAAAATTTGGCATACTATCTAGCATTTTAATCAGAGTGTGGCTTATTATGATGATTATTTAACAACAGATTTGCAGTTCAGGAATGACTATATAAATGTAATGAAATAAGAGCATTTTTAACAAACATGCCAGAATTTCCATATTCAGTTAAAGGATATTCTCTTTAAACTAGTCAGTCACCTAGAGAAATGGTGTATTTCTAATAAAGTTGCTGCCACTGCTTAAAACATTTTGGTAACATCTTTAAACCTAACTCGGAGATCATTTATTAAAATTATCATTACTTATCTTAAACAGAATTCTTATTCTAGGGTAGATTTGATTATTACCTCCATTTAGTTTTAATGCAAAAGTCAGTTTATAAATAACAGTGGTCAGTAAATTAATTACTACTATTTCTAAGATACTATTGTATATGATTTTCAAATATCACAAAATGGTAGGTATGGAACTAAACTTAAATCCAAAAATGTGTTCTGTTTTAGTAACACTTCAAAATGCGGAAACTTCATACAAGAAATCTGGAGTCTTGGCTTCTCTTGGGAAATAAAACTATGACTTAGTAGCACTAGGCAAGTGTTTCCTCATAGTCACTATTATGGGAGCCAAACAGAGGCTAATCCCTTTAGAAGAGGAAATGTATTTTCACTTTAAGTCCCTGCTTACACAACATATAAAAATACAGTGACATCAGGGGGACTTGACTCACTGTGCTGAAGCCAGTTAGCATACCTGATAAAACTAAGTTGGCATTTTGGGTGGGCAAGTACTTCAACTTACCTCATTGCTAGAAGATTACCTATCCTTGCCTTGTTGAACTCTGGAGTAGCCTTAGGGTTTGTTTGGACCAATAAAATGTAGATGGAAATGAAATATATCACTTTAGGGCAGAAGCTTATGAACTAGCATGCAGTTCACACGTCTGGACATTTAGCTACGAGGCAATATTCCAAGCAGAGGTTTCTCCATTAGCCTTGACCCTGAAGAAAAGACAACGAAGAGCAAAATCACAGTCCATAACAAATGGGCAGCATGAGTGAGAAATAAATCTTCGTTGTAACCCACTGTGATTTGGGGACCATCTGTTACTACTATTATGACTTAGCCTATCCTGACAGACACCATATATTTATATTACCTCCCTGGCCTCTATAAGTAACTACATTTGTGACCCACGCTTTTCCTTGTAAGTTCCCCTCTAATTTTGGAATGTGAAAAATTGAAGCTCAACAGGGTTAAATAATTTGTTCAGAGCTATTAAGTCAATCTCTGTATACAGGTCTGTCTGACTCCAAAGTCTACACACGTAACTTTAATTCCTTACTCTCCTGCACCTTAATATATGACTGGAAGGTTATGCCATTAGTTCTATCTTTCACAATACTGTAAATAAATAAAATGGCTTTGCAATCCACTGTTTTCTAA
Organism: Ursus maritimus; assembly: GCF_017311325.1. NCBI lineage: Eukaryota > Metazoa > Chordata > Mammalia > Carnivora > Ursidae > Ursus > Ursus maritimus. Next base: position 10,682,568 of record NW_024426663.1, read on the forward strand.
AATATCTAAACAAAGTCGGTATCTTAACAAGTTGCTAAATACAATAAACTTTTTTTGAAAGATTTTTCTAGAAACCATATAAAATACTTTTGTTAATATATAATTCTATACTCTTTGGATTTACTTTGTAAACATATTCTGTCTATACCACTTTAAAAGTAATTTTTAAATCATATTTATTTTTTTGCATACAACTCATTTATTAGTATTTAAAAAAACCAAATGCAAAGTAATAAACTTGGCTTTTTTCCCCCACAAAAATGGGAATACGTCTCTGTAAAGAAATTTTAAATTCTTTTTATACACCAGTTTGTTGCTGGGATTTATAGTTTCAGCAAAAAACATTTAATGGAGAAAAAAAAAACAACTAATGGGCAACCCCTCCAAAAAAACAAAACAAAACCCAAAACAAAACAACATTAACTGATTAATATTTTAAACTGTTTACAACATGGTAAGCAAAAAACGGTAACTAATCAGAAAACACCCTGCTCTAAAGTAATTTTCACACAGATTTCTATTATAAGTGCAGTTCACTCCCAACAACTGAGCCCATTAAGAGCACTTCTATACATACAAAGACATAACAAAATGATACAGTATTTATTGCAACAACAAATTAAAGTTTGTCATAATATATGTAACTTAAATACCCCCCGCCCCAGTGATAAAGTGGCTTCTTATTCCTTAAACATAGAAATTCTGCTCTTCATTGTAGAAAGATGAAGTCCTCTCATCAAAAGGCACATTCTTATCTGCAGGAAAAAAAAAATAAATAAAACAAAACTTTAAATACTCATTCTGGAACAAATTAAAACACATTTAAAAATATTCCCAAAGGTTTGGAGTGGCAGAAGGTAATGAAAGTATTTAAGGGAATTATAATGAATGGCACTGATAAAACACATGATTATTTTGCCTATGTTAATTATATCAGAGTCTATCTTTCAAAATATGATTCTAATATTTCCAAAGAGATTTTATATATAATTAGTGTGGGTAATTAAAAACTTACTAAAGTGATACCCCCATATAATATTCTTAATTGACTTTAAGTAAACAACATAGTTATTTGTTTCTATAGTTTCTGTAAATACAATTCTTAACTGATCCTATTTCTAAACCCCCAGAAATGAGGATTTAACTGAAGCTGCAGACCTGGAAGTACACTCTGAAACAAAGCAAAAAAAAAAAAAATATATATATATATATATATATATATATACGTATATATATATATTTGGGGTTTTTTAAAATTTATTTATTTGAGAGAGAGGGAGAGAGCAAGAACGTGTGTACATGTACACACACACACCAGCAGGAGGGGCAGAGGGAGAGGGACAGAGAATCCCAAGCAGACTGCACTGAACGCAGAGCCCAATCTGGGGCTCAGTCTCACAACTTGGAGATCACGACCTCAGCCGAAACCAAGAGTTCGACGCTTAACTAAGCCACGCAAGTGCCCCTCAAAAATGTTTTTAATATTTATAATACTGTTTCAAAATGTATCCATACAGAGGTTTTCCGTAGGTTTGCCTATTTTCTTACTTTACTGACTAGTTTATGGTAATGTGAGGTTATATTTTTAACACATACATCTTTATAGACCTTAATTCTAATTACATATCAGGTTGCACTATTAATCTAAACCATATCTTCCAAGAAACTTCTGCTAGTAAGAACAGCACAACAAAAAGTATAGAGTAAAAGAACAGCCAAAGGTGTGCAGATTTTACTAACTTAATAAATCTTTATAATCACCATTAACATTTAGAACTTCATTGGAGATATGAATGACTAATACGCTCCTCTAATTTATTGTTTTATCTGAATCTTTAGTAAACAATCTAAAGCTAATGAAATTCTTATATATTTTAGTTTGAGGATAAATTTAAGTTTTTTAACAAAAATACTGAAGGTTATTAAAAAACAATGTAACCTAGTCCTCATTTTTATACAACTCCTGTCCTTTGCATGCCTGAAACTCTTGATCATTTTGATAATGAATTTATGGACTATGAAAAAAATCAGATGAATAAAACTTGCAGTTCATTTAGCAGAGTAAGAACATAAAATGACAGGTACCTAATTCCCAACCATGGCATTAAATAGCCTTTTGAACTCAGACCACTTTTGAAGAACCTAGGCAACATTTAACAATGACACTATGAGATGTTTGGGAATCAAGAAGTACCTAGTACATGAAGAATCTCTTAATGTATAGTTTCAGGAATCCATTTTAAGATTCATAATCAACCCCAAAACAGGTAAACATGCATATGTGTCTATTATTTTACATATACCCAACATTTTATTGAACCTCTTTTTATTTTCCAGACTGTACAACCTGCTTTCCAACTTAGAATACTGCATTCCTTGAATTGGGATTTCCTCAGAATTCCATCCCAGATGTTTCATCCTGCCTTACACTTAGAATGTGCTATGCAGAACCACCATTCCCTAATTTCTCTGGCATGACTAAACTGCAGACCACCAATACCAAAGATGTTCTTTCTGTACATGCCCTGTAGGAAATATTTTTAACCAACAGGAATCATACCCATCATCTTCTAGCCTTAAACCTGGTCTTCTTCTGAACCCTCTTAACTCAAACAATGGTAATGGAATCTACCTAGTCACCATTCCACCATGG
>NW_024426663.1:10685228-10806297 GCF_017311325.1 Ursus maritimus
GAGTATGACTATCTTGTCAAAGTTTTTCATTTCCTTCCCCTCCTAAACTAGCTTTTGCTTCTGCTTTGATATCTCTCAAGTAAACAACTGAAACAGCTTCAAAATATTAGACTTTAGTTTCTTCCCAACTCTAAGTTTTTCATAAGGTCACGAGGATCCTTTTCCTAGAACATATATCTCATGATATCACTCCACTCAAAAACAGTTGATGATTTATGACCATTTTCACAAATAGTAAAATTTAAATTCTTAATATATATATTTTTAACATATAGATCTGGCCCTTCTAGATCTGGCCCCAAATCTGACTGATTTTCCATGACCCTAGAATATAGCCTGTGTTCTAAAGAGGCTCACAATATACCACATGCACACACTCTCACGCGGGTCATCCCCTGGTGCATGCTTGACTTGAAATCCAACTTTCCTTTTTCATAAGAGTCTTCTTTGAATAACTTACTAGTTTTAAAAATAACTACAACTCAAATATCACCTCTTCAGTGAACCTTTGTATTTTCCACCACAAACTCAGTTTCTCAGAGTTCTCATAGCAATTTGAAAAATGTGGAGCCTTAGCATGGCATGAGGAAAATAATCAAGGGTTACCAGTACCCGGAGAGGCAAAATTGTACAAGGCAGACTGGAGACTCAAAGAAGCTTGGAGACAGAACCAGAAGTACATAGCATAATCCGTGTGGACTTATTAACAAGAGGCTCTTTTGGCAGAAGTGGCAGGACCAGAGCCTCAAGCCCCAAAGCCTACCTGCTCGTATAGATACACTGTATTTCAGTTTCTAAAACACATTTTTCATATTTTAACATCTCTGACCTTGACATGCATCTTCCAATTGATTGCAGGCATCTCAGAATTGCCATCAGACAAGTGGTAGTTACTACATAGTTACCACTGCCTACATGTGCACAAAGTTGATCAAGCTCTTGGTACTGTTGTCACTTCAACAAAATTATACGTGTTGTTGGTATTACAAGGAATGAGTTTAATGTTTGGAATGCCTTTAAAAAGATAATATCATGAATTATCACTGAAGCAAAAGTTACAGTATATGTACAAAGAAATAAAAGTATTAGGCTATAGATTGTTATCGGTAAAGCAAATGTTTATTACTGGAACAATGGTGTGCATTCCATATTTTTCCAAGAAACAACCATGTCTTTAAAATGAGAAGAGGTCCCAATATCCCAGGTTGATGAAACTGCTAATTTCTGTTCTGAGACACTATTACAAACCAAGAAGTGCATGTGAAGGCAGAAACGACTGCCAAATTCTTTAGAAGCAATGAAGAATGTGAAAGTATTGAGAAGCTCATATGCACAATTCCTGCATTGCATGAAAATATCATATTATTTCATAATAAAATTGACTATTTTTCTTTCTCAGTATAACAGCTTGAAATTAATAATGTCTTAGATTAAATGGTACAAATCTCCACAGAACTTGTATCACCTTAGAGTGAAGGGAGTGGGGGAAAGGTATGGAGAATCTTCAATTAATACTGTTTAAATTTTGAATTGACAGTTTTTAAGTTGGAAATAACTACTGAAATTAACAAGTTCAAGTTTTTCACCACTGAAGATCTAAAAACTCTAAGAACATCACATCTCGCTCAACCACATTCTATGGTAGCAACATGCAGAACAAGTAAAGACAAATCTATTTCAAATATAGTCTCATGTGAAGACAGGCATAGGTAACCACAACACTTAATGCCTTGATCTATTTAAAATAGGGTATGGACTCTGGGAAACAAACTGAGGGCTTCAGAGGGGAGGGGGGTGGGGGAATGGGATAGGCTGGTGATGGGTATTAAGGAGGGCACGTATTGCATGGTGCACTGGGTGTTATACACAAGTATTGAATGATGGAACTTAACATCAAAAATTAGGGATGTACTGTATGGTGACTAACATAATAAAAAAATTTTTTTAAATAAATAAAAAAATTAAAAATAAATAAATAAAATAGGGTATGCAACATACTGGGCTGTGCATGCTACTAAGTTTAATACTTAAGTACATTTTTTTTTAAATGACATTCATTCAATCACCAAACATATACTGAGCTATTATCTGCCAGGAAAACTGCTTGATACTGGGAAAGATGGTGATGACAAAAAAGAAAAAAAGAAGAAAAACAAAGATAATTCCCTGATCTTATTATAGAGCCACAAATACAGCATGGAAATCATTTAGAGGACAAAAAGCCTTGGCCTAGAAAGGAAGTCTGAATCTAGTACCATCCTGGTCAATTATTTAGTGGATAAGTCCTTCTTCGTATGAATGGGATAAAACAGTTTCCAACTGATTAAGCATGCCTTTTTATGGAAGTCTTCAGGATGAAAACAGAAATCATATGGAGCCCAAGAGCTAAAAAAGAGACGCAGACCAGTCACACTATTTGTCAGGTGACTTGGTAAGGAAGAAGAGCCAAGATTCAGGTGACTGAAGTAAGGAGATTAAGTTATCAATGCCAGAAGCTCAAGAAGCACTTGAGTCTACATAATCATATTCTGTTGCTCCTTATTTTACCACAACACTTCTCGGTCATGATGACTTAGTCACTGAAGTCTAAAGATTAGATCAGATGTCAAATGCTCGATTGTTTCACCATTTACAGAATTCCCTCTGTACGAAAAAAAAGGCTGAACTGTTTATGCTGTTTATGCTGCCAAATTAAACCTTCAAAAAATATTCTGAATAGTCAGGGTGACATATTATAAGCTGTCTACTCAACACTTATTATCTCCTTTTCTTTTGCTAATAAAAATATTGACTTTTTGTTTGTTTTTGTTTTTGCTAGCAAGGTGGGTGAAAGACTTGGGAAGAAGAGGAGAGTACTGAGAAATTTTGATTTCCTGAAAAAGAGACTGATGTGATATGGGTTCTTGTCTCCTAGACTCTTGCTGCCTGAAACAGAGATGCGATGGCTGAAATTACAGCAGCCAAATAAGCAGGATAAGACAAGCATGAGGAAAGACTGCAGAAAACTGCATAAATGTAGACCCTATGATCAGCCATTGAATTGATACCAGGAGCCAACTACTACAGACTTCTTATGACATGAGAAAAACTCCTGAATTCAGAAAAAACTTCTGTAATTCTATGTTCTTTATTAAAATAGACAAAAGTAAAAATGTAGTAAAAAAATTGCCAATCTTAGAGAAGCAGAGAGATTAGTGGTTGCTGAGGTTTGAGAGGAAAGTGAAATAGGGAGTTGCTACTCAATGGGCATAAAGTTTGAGTTATGCAAGATGACTAAGTTCTAGATTTGTCCAACAGCATCTCAGCTATGGTTAATAATACAATATTGTGCACCTAAAAATTCAAGGTAGATCTCACATTAAGTATTCTTAACACGATAAAAAAAAAATCACCATGCTTTTCCGCAAGATAAAGCAAATGTGCAGTTATTAATAAATTTTATGGAAACCTCAGTTTGAGTATTTTTCAAACTTCAAGAATGTTCTGCCTCTTCATATTACACAACGATACAATGATTAAAAGAAAAGACACTACTTTCAAGAATAACTTAAAAGCTAACTCAGAAAATCTTAAACTACCAAAACAGCTACAAATCCACATCAGGTTCAGAAACAAAACAAAACAAAACAAAACTGTACTAGTGCAGTCAAGAGTATTGCTCCTCTTTATTTACTTAAATAAATTTGCAAATATTAGATTCCTGGAGTTATTTTTTTTCTCTCTCTCAAATTCTTTTAAAGATACAGCATCTATGGATTTTAAAGAATGGATACAGTATCTGTGGATTTTAAAGAATACTATCTGAGAACACTGGGAAGAGTTAATGAATTAACCGTGTTTATAACTTTTCCGTCCATAAACTTGAGATCTTTGTCCCTGTATTGTCTTTAACCCTATTCATGCATTATCAGTCTCATGGGTGGTTATACTCTGCCTCCCATATCCATCTATCTCACCTTAGAGAGACAACAATCCAAACAACCACAGAATATAATTCCTGAACAAAAGCAGTAAACATTTCATTAAATGGATCAACTGCTATATAATATAGACAGAAATTTGTGATTTAACTGTCGTATAAGTTTTCATTTAATAGAATTAATTTAAACCAGATCAAACACTTTCGCTCCAGGTCTGTTCTGTCCAACGCAACAGCCACTAGCCACATCTGGCAATTTGTAGTAAAATTCAGTAAAATTAAAACGTCAGTTCCTCAGTCACACTAGTCACATTTCAAATGCTCAAGAGCCACATGTGGTTGGACAGGACAACTCTAGATCATTCAATGAGATGAGAAAATAGCACTATCAAATAAAATTTGATGTTACACAACATTTGTTAAAATAATATACAAATGATTCATGTTCTTAACTAATAAGCACACTGTGATGTCTAATTATTAATGGAGCAAAGCAAATTATCTTCTAAGGCTCAATGTCCACAAAAAAGTAAAACATACCAAAAAAAGAACAACATGAGGTTCTCTTTTATTACCTTTTATTACTCACTACTTTTATCACTTAAGCAATGACAAAGACAGCATAATACCCTTTAAGCAGAAAAAGCACAGATGATCCTACTAGTAACACACCACTAGACATCCTAAAATACCAATTTTTATCTAACATAAACACAGTAATTGACACATTCCTATACTCTATTTACTTTGAATAACCTTAGTGTTTATTCTGATAATACGTTAAGTTTCACATTGAAAGTAGTGTTTTAGAAATTAGAACTATTTTCAAATTTGAATAAGATCTTCTTAATGAGTGTTTCTGGTTAAATACTTTTATCAAATTTGTTTTCTAATTCTGATATGCTGATGTTAATAACCAGAAAACATTTTGTGGTCAAGTAACATTGAGCACAAATGTAATGAAGACATACAATATTAAATTTAATGAAGCAGAACAAAAGTAGCTAAAAATCAAATTTAGGGTTTTAAAAACTACATACTTGATAAAAATTACTAAGACAGCCTTGAAGTGATGACTGGTCAGCTTTTAGAAGCTGCTACCAAGACTGTTAAAATGTCTTGTAGTGTACATCAACATAAAATACTAATAATTTTACTGTTCAGTAGAAATAAAACAGAATAACAAAGAAGTATTGTTCCCATTTGTTGTTTTGTGTCGTAAAGCACTGTTTTAAATTGTTTTGGGGACGGGTTATGAGTATTTGTTTCCAATATTTTTCTTTGAGAAAGTGAAGGTAATTTTTAGTTAGCATACGCTGTCTAATTCCTCATCAGTTTTTCTATTCAAGAGGGCTGAAACACCCAACAAAACAGTTAAAGAATTGACATTTGTTTTCTAGTTTTCTAAAATCTTTGTGCAAAATGTTTCAGGAACTAAACATTAGAAATTACCCCTAATATACAAAATTAGGATGTCAATTGCAAATTTAAGAGAAATTGTATTAACCAAGTTGCTCAAGTTATTTTTTTTCACATTCCTACATTTTCCCAATTTGACTGTATTAACCTCAATGCTTAAAGTACTAGATACAGTGGTAATGGTGGTTAACTCTTCAGAATCTATTGAAACACAAATGATAATTCTGAGCTAATCATGGTATTTTCATTTCTCTTCCCAGGGTTTAATTTAGAAATGGCCACCTGACCAATGATATGGAAAACAAAAACAAACCACCAAACAAACAAAACAGCTCTGTTTAGAGTTTCCGGGGAAAATTTTCTCATTCCTAAGGAAGGTACACAAGGAAGTCCCTAACTTTCACTGAAAGTTACCATCCTAGGTATGATTATAGGAACTGCAGTCACCATCCTATTATCAGCCTAAAAATGAAGCCAACGCATGAAGGTGTACAGAACCAAGGGGATGGCAACAAAAGGAGCCAGAGCCTTGATGTACTGTGTTTGGAGTCAGCTCTATCTATTGTGACATACTATTATATGAAATAACAAATTTCCTTGAAATTTAGATTAAACCATATAGTGGCAGTTTCATATGGCTCCATCTAAAAGAAAGAAACAGTGAAAATAATGACCCCAAATTCTAACTACCAACAACAATCATTAAAATTCTGATGTATTAAAAACAATAAAAACACTCTTCTCAGAAAGAGCTGACTACAAAAGGATAGTTTTATGCTGTGATAAAATTATAAGCAAGGAAATTCATTTGCCTCTCTGGAAATAACTTGCTTCCTGTTATTCTGTGGATAGAGTCTGGAAAATAAAGAGGAACTAATTTTAGAAAGCACTTAAACAATGAAGGCAGCATCAGTAAGAGCTAATCCCACAAGAATCACCAGCAGTTATACTGTAAACTAATATGATTCTGCATTGCAGTTGGCAAGATAGGCATATCATAACATTTACATTCCTCATTTTAGGGTCCACATTTGCAAAATAAAGAGTAATAGCAAGAGCTGATATAGAAGACAGAATGAAGAGAATTTACAATTATTCTCTTTATAAAGGTATAAATCAAATAAATATTTAAAAATGGAATTCAATTACAGCAGGAAGAGAAGCCTAAGTTACTTCAACTCTGTGAGCCTCAGATTTCTTATCTTTAAAATAAGACCAAAAGGAACTACTTTACAAGACTGTCTTGATGATTCCATAATATATGTAAGGGGCCTAATACACTGTCTGTATATCCTGCACTCAAGTAGATACTTACTAACAAGTGACTATTATAATTGCTTCTAGTGTAATTCTGTTACCTCACTGTGTCCAGGCTCTTCCCTGGGCTCAGTGATAAGACCCCTGATCTTATCCTTCTAAAGACATCTCTACCAATATCATCATCCATTCCTTCTGTTTCTTCTACCATTTATATGGTAGGATTGCTGGGAAGTCTTTGGTGGAAGTCCTCTTTTAGGGCCTAGAAATACCTTACAATAAACTCTCCATACAAGTATTGATTTTCCTCCTTTATTAATGGGAGAAACAAATGGCATTAACCTTGATAATGTTACTTAGGTCAGTTACAATAAGACCTATATGTATCTTTCCCACAGGATAAATTTGAAATGTTGACTAAATTGGTGGCATAATGAATGTTTAATCTCTAATACTAACATTAGAAGAGCAGAGAGAGTCTTGCCCAATGAATCGGCTTCAAATGAAGTTGCAGAGTTTGGACTGTATATCTTACCACAAACAATAATCTCTAAGCTACAGACGGTAATAGGAATATAAACACACCTCTCTGAAACTGTTGTCAGCAGCAGAAAATGACTGTTTTCTACTAATGAGACTGTAGTAGAAAAGAAATATATCTACCCTCCCCTAAGTGAGAGTCAGAAAAAGGGGTCTGTAACTGCACAGACCATGGAAAAAATCAAAGCAGAGGTCTAGAATCAGTACAGGTATTCTTTAAATAAATGTTTAATGTTGTGTGAAGAATAAAAAGGGAGAACACAGAAAAACTGTTTGCTTCTCAGTGTATTGAAATATTCACCTTATTGTTCCTTTTAAAAGAGGCAAAAGTAGGTCTGCCCTAGAAAAGAACATTATCCCTGATTTTGGCAAAATCAAAATCCAGTAAAGGGGAATCCCAAGTCTAGCCAAGATGTCTTTGTTCTGTATTTCTGGCCTATGTAGATCTACCAGACTGTCAACTAAAATGAGAATGGGCATTTTGTCCGATTTCGTTCACCACCATATCCCCATAGCTTAGTAGAGTATTTGAGGACAAATGACAGGCAATTTATCACTGTTTTTAATGAAAAAAACGAATCCATGCCATTTGCTACGTCCACTGGGAAGCCTCATAGTCACCTCTCATTTTCATGGTTAAAACTGATTTCATGTGAAACCTATTGACCCATAATCCCAGTTCTAGAAATTTACCCTGAAAATGAACCTGCAACAATACAAAAATACATATGCACAAGGTTATTCATTGAAGTATAACCCATAATTGCAAAGTAATTGAAAACCACCTACACGTCAAAGCATAGGCAATGGATTGAATAAACCACGGTACCTACACACCATGGGATACTATGCAGCTGTTAAAAATGAAAAATATTTCTATGAACTTATATAGTATGAGTTACAGGAGATATTACAAAATGCAACAAAAAAGTATAAAAGAACATATATTGTATGCTACCTCTTGTGTAAAAAGAAAAGTGTTAAGAAATACATATTTCTGTCAACTTTTATCAAAAGAACCAAGGGAAGATAAACCAGATAAATAATGAAAATGATTACCTATGAGGGGTGAGGTGGCGAAAATGGAGAGGAAAGAATACAAGAGGGAATGATACTTCTCTGAGTGTGTGTGTGTATAATCTTCAAAAAAATGTGTATAGTTTTCACTTTTGGAAGCACATTAGTATTTTTCATATTAAAAATGACAATGAAAATGGGAAGGGGAGGAAAAAATCTAAAACAGAAAGCAAGATCAAACGACTTCAATTATATTTCAAGTGATTATGATAAACACACTGAAGAGGGAGGAGGAAACTAGGCCAAATCACTTACATATCTAATAAATATCTAATAATGTACTCTCAGTCTTGAGCAAGATGGGGTTGTGAAAAGAAAACTAACAAATCCTAAACCTTCTTAGAAGCCTTGTTTATTTTAGTGTCATAGGCAAAGCGATTCTGAAACTGTTAGTTTTATTAGAGAATTAAGTAAATGAGTAAATGCTGATGCTGGGATCCAGAAGATTGCTCGAAGTCATTCTCATGACGGAACGAAGAAAATGCAACTATGGTAAAGGAAGAAGGCAAGAAAGAACACAGTGGCAATACACCAGCAAGGCACAATGGGAAGTATGGAGTGAAAGTATGCAAAGTATGCTAACGTATGTGAATATGCATGTATATGGGCATGCGTGTGTATGTGCACATACACATACATTTCATAGACCTGTCTGCTGAAGGGGCCAAGAAGCAAGGACACACCTTAGTAACAAAGAGCTCTCTTAGTTGCCAAAGAAACCAAGGCTCTTTGGAGAAATGGCTAATTCCATCACTAGGGCAGGGTAGGTACAAAAATGAGCCTGGAACATCTTGTTAGGCCAGAATGTGAGGAATTGCCTTAAAAAAAATGGAAGCAAATCACAAGGGCGCAGAAGCCTGCTTGAAGAGGCTCTCACTGGCAAGGACAGCAATGAATTATAAACCACTGAAAAAGGAGAAAAATCATGACTCCATACTGTCAATAGTTAGATAAATGAATACAGAAGGAATGAGAGAGAGCTCTTGCTTACACTACAATACATACTGGCAAATATAAAGGAAATGCTGAGGTTGGAAAATCATTATTTTGCAACTATCACATGAAGATTAGATCAGGCAAAAATCAAGACTAATGACTGCTAAACTTATGGGAAAATTTTGATAAAAGCAGAATATATTCATGATTTTAAAATGTCTTATTAGTTGCAATGGGGAAAAAATAGTAACATACTAAAGAAATTGGGCAAAACCTTAAGTAGGTGCATCATACTACTGCTAATGAAGGAAAGACGGGCACTGTGTGTCTCCAGATAGGGTACCCCGAGAAAGACATATCATGATCTATACAGTATTTCCAGTAAGAATGCATAACATGATCCTAATTATAAGGAAACATCAGAACATTAGGTAAATATAAAATGAGGAATATACATTCTTCTGTATTTATAAGACAGAAAAAGAGCACAGAAGAGAACAAATGAAGTAAAATGTTGGTAAATCTAGATCTAAGAATAATAGGATATTCTTTGTGCTATTTTTATTCTTACAACTTTTCTGAAGCTCTGAAATTATTCTCAAACAAAAGGCAAATCTTTTTCTAAAGTAATGCATAAATATGTGATCTTTGAGAAAAAAAAAATCAACGAAGAAGGATATAGGAGGACAAGTGAAAATGAAAATGAACTTATTGTTCCTTTTAAAAGAGGCAAACGTAGGTCTGCCCTAGAAAAGAACATTACTCCTGATTTTGGCAACCTCCCAATCTCATCTTTTCACTAAGAAGTTAAGCTTCGCAAAGTCAGGATTTTTTTCTTTCTCTTTTCTGTTTTGTGGCTGTAGTGTACCCCAAGTGGCCAGATCAGTGCCGGACATTAAACAGTTGCTATATATATATATATATATATATAGCTGCTTCATCATTCATTTCTTGGATGAAATGAATGAATGAATGAATGAATGAACAGGTAAACACTGTTTATCTGCTGTTCTTACTTCAACTAACCATATCTACATTAAAGTTTTTTCTAAGTCTTTTTTTTTAAGTATATGGGGCATACTACTAAAAATCTGAAGATGATTATTAATAATTATCAATCATTGATAATTATCATTACCCCTGAAACATGCTTCTCCATTATTATAACCATTTCTCCTTCCTTTACTCTCCAAACACAATTCCTAAATTTTGTTCATAATACCTTTCAAAGTCTCTTTAATAATTTACTCCTTTCTATTTCTTTTGCTATCGCTCTGGTATTGACCACCCCATGTACTTGTACCATCTAACTGGTCTTCCTGGTTGCCTTATTCCATATCTTGCTTCTCTCCACTCTATGTAATCTTCAAAACACAACTTTGATTATGTTTCCCTGTCTTAAAATTTTCAAGTGGCTTTTCATAACCTGCTGAGTGACTTCTCACTGACTGCCATGGATCATGATCTGCCTTTTGATTCTTTGTTCTGCCTTACTTATCACTCTCATTTTTGCATTCAAAGCTCAAAAATTATTCATTCACTCATTCATTCATTCTCACAGGTATTAATATAGCATCTATTTAACTTCTTCTAGTTCCTTGAATACTCTACACTCTCTTTTGCCTCTGGTACTTTGTGCCTGCTGTTCTCTCTCCAATCCCCAACCCTATAACCACTTTTAATTTTGCTAATTTCTACTCATTTTTTTCAGGTCTCAATTAACATATCATGTCCAAGAGGATTTTCTGGACAATTAGTTTTTGGTTATTTGTTCTATGTCCCCACTACAAGTTCTCATATCACCCTATACTTATTCTCTCTTTTTATGTAACTCTGATTAATGTCTAGCTCCCTAATGGAACACAAAATTCATGAAAAGTGGGACATAAGAGAGGGATAAGTATTGGAGAAAGGTCTGTGATGAGGCAGGCTGCAAAATAAAAGATAACTACAGGTAATTATATCTCATGGAAATCATTCCCTTCTTTATGTGCCTCCTACATTCCTTGGTCTGCCGCTCTCCATCCTTCGTCTCTTCCAGGACAACTTCCCTAGTACTACAAGAAGTATTATTCCACAACACAGATCTGATTATCCGATTACATATACTCCACACAAACAACCCCAATGGTTCTCCAATAACAGCAGGATATACCAAACTCTTTAGCAGATTGTAAAACTCTACATTTTTACCTCAAAAACAAATAAAGAAACAAAAAACATGGTACATCCCTGTGTCCTGCCAGAGCTGATCCTCCCAACCTTGCATGTATAAAAATCCAAGATTTCTGTACTCATGGTATTTGTACCTGATTATGGACTCTAATTTTCTGTTAGAAATAGTCTCCCCTCTATTTCAACATGTCTTTCCTTACTGAGTGGAATCTTTATTACCTCCTTTCCTCATTCCATTTGCTTTGTTTTGTTTGTTTGGGTTTTTTTTTTTTTAGTAATCCAACAAATATTTACTAACTGCTTTTTCAGTGGTTCTGTGTTTGAGATACATCAGTGAGAAAGAAGAAAATTAAAAACAGTGCCACTAAAGCAAAGATCCTGCTCACACATTATACTTACAGTAAACACTGTTTTATTATTCTTCAATGTTTAAGTAATTTTTTTTTAATTTTTTAAATTATTTTTTTAATATTATGTTCAATTAGCCAGCATATAGTACATCATTAGTTTCTGATGTAGTATTAAAGGATTCATTAGTTGTGTATAACACCCAGTGCTCATCACCACACGTGCCCTCCTTAATACCCATCACCTGGTTACCCCATCACCCCACCCCTGTCCCCTCTGTAACACTCAGTTTGGTTCCCAGAGTCCAGAGTCTCTCATAGTTTGTCTCCCTCTCTGATTTCTTCCCAGTTTTCCCTCCCTTCCCATGTGGTCCATTTGCTTTGAAACTAAGTCTATAATGATGTAATTTTGCTTATATAAATCTCTTAGGAAAGGACTTCACACTCAGCAAGAACAGATCTGAGAAAAGGTATCATAGCTACACTAGCAGACCATCAGCCCACAATTTTGAGTGAAAGCATGGTTTACAAATAGAACAGCACAGACTAAAATCAAAATGTTTTTACTAAGATTTCTCTTTCTCCCTCTCTCACACACACACGTAAAGACTTACTACATATTACTTGTCAGTATGTAGCAGTTAAAAGGACAAAGCTCTGCAAGGAGATCTATAAAACAGATTTCTTTTTGGAATGGTATTCTATTATTTATACCTATTATAGCAAAGCAATATGCATGTGAACTATTGGTTGGGTCGCACAAAGAACTTCATTAAATAGAACCAAATAAAATCTGTTAGGATAAAAACTGCTAAATGGAATACTGTATTTTTTTCTACATTATTTTTTCAACTTACTTATCAAGGACTTGCCTCCCTAATTCATGGAATGAAACTGACCAACACTTACTTACCTTCGAGGATGATTGGCATCAAACAAAGTGTTATCATCCTCCTCATCATCTTGTTCTAAAGGTGTCAACTCCATGTTTTCTATGTTAGTGTCCAAAACTCCGTATCTCCTAGTCTTTCGGTTCCTTCTTCTCATCCTATTAAATAGAACAAATTAATAAATAAAAATTATTTGAATATAGGCTAGATGATTCTTACTTTATATTTATTTGTAAACTAAAAATAAATTATCCCTCTGTTGCTGACATCGGAGGCACTCAGTATCAGAATGACAATTCAGGAATGTAAACGATTTACTATCTAGGGTTATTTATGAAACAAAATCTATCCTACTTGTTGTGTACCATTTCTTCTGCCTGACCTACTCTCTTCTCTATCATCTTATGGTATGAACACATAAATCTTTAAGGTACCATATGTTTACTGAAGCCTTCTACTCCAGCCTTTTCCTTACCTTCCCCATGCCTTCTTATCACTGTGCAAGATTAGGTACTCTCTGCCCCACTAAGAAACTATTATGTATATACATGTTCAGATTCTACACTAAGTAGCTTACAAACCTGGCTGCACGTCAGAATTACCCTGAGTATATTAAAAAGCTTCATACTTAGTCCTTATCACCACATAATTAAGTCAGAGTTTTCACAGAGAAGGAACTAAGCATCAATATTTTGTTAAAGTTCTGCAAGTTATTTCAATGTGCTGAAAACTACGCTCCCCGGTCAGTGGGTCTTGAAGTGTGGTTTCCCGGATCAGCAGAATCACAATCATCTAGGAATTTATTAGAAATGCAAATCGTCATGCCCACTCAGACCTAGTAAAAGACAAACTTTGAATATGGGGCCCAGAAATCCGTGTTTTAACTAACACTTCTCATCAATATGATGCATGATAAAGTTTCAGAACCCCTGTCTAGAGGAGTGAAAATAATTTAGGGTGCTAAACATTAATCATTATTTGAATACGAAACATTCATGAATATGAAAGTCTCACTGACTTAGAATCGTACTCTATGCTTCTCTCTCAAATAACTTGTTTTTTTTCCTTCAAATTAGTTACCTCAATTTGTATTTATACTTGCTTATGTATATGGTTATTCCAATGTTTATTTGCCTCTCTCCCACTAAGTTCCAGGAGGGCAGCTATGCATGTCTTGTTCACCACTGTATTAGTACTTTGTAGCAGTGTCTGATTAAAATGCTCTTTATTTATTCAGGGTCTGAGTGATATATTCTAGCTCAGTGCTCCAAATCTGACCCTACAATTAATGCCTGAGTCATCTCCAATGAAATAACCTTAAATTCACACACGAGAAAATATGTTTTATACAAATATCTATGGGAGAGATCAAGAACAAGATAGAAGATATTTCAGTAAGTACCAACATAAAAGTTTACTTTAATGTATATGTTTCTGGGTCACTTTATTTGATGTAACAAGTGGGATAATCAATACCAGGAATACAGGGTCAACTGTAAAGAGCTATACAAGCTTCTGCAAACAAGACTATGGGCATCCCAGGGGAAACAAACTGTCCTACATATACACACATAAAATACACAGATACATACATACTCAAGAGATATTTGAGTTTTATTAAGCAGCAGGCATTGTGCTAGCTTCTGAGTATAAAGTACCTGGTCTTGGTGGTGAAAATTTAGAAAATTATACTAAGCCTGGACAAAAACCAACAGTTTCCACTAGTCACTGCTTACAGATATATCTATATGCCTACCCAAAGGTGCTGGAACAGGAAACAAGAGGTTTAAGTATAGTATTTAAAGCTACAAATGTAACCAATATAAGAGTTAATACTAAAGTTAAGACTTAAAAAAATGGCAGTAAGACGTATAAGCTAGTCTTTATATAGTAAGAACTTAAATGTTTAAGTTGTGAAATTAACAAGTACATAAATGTGTGCATGTTTGTATGTATGTGTGCATACTTGTAGGTGTGTGTGCGTGCACATTCACACACACTCACAAACTATGTAGATCAGAAATCTAAACTTTTTCTGCAAAGGATCAAATAGTAAATATTACAGATTCTAAAGATCACATATGGTCTCTTGCCACATATTCACCTTATTTTTTTTGTTGTTGTTAGTTTGATTTTTTACAACCCTTCAAAAATGTAAAAAACAAAACAAAACAAACTCTGGGTTCATAGGTCTTAAAAAAAATAGGTCAGTGAACCAGATCTGGCTGATGGGCCATAGTGTACCAACCTGTGATTTAGTCCTCTGAAAGTAATTCACAGAAACACTAAGAACATAAAAATACTGACCCTGGAAGTAGAAACAGAAAAGTTCAGGGGAATTATAGTTCACTATTAGTCCTTTTGAACCACATAACTGAATAACATCTTCATGCATTCCTTTGTTTTAAAAAAGTGAATACATAAGAGTGAGTGAAGCCACTTGGCAGTCTAAGTTAAGGATATTCAGAGTTAGAATTTCTCCTCTTCCATTTTGCCAGGCTTTCACTCAAGTTTCTACACCATATATGGCTTTTCAAACATTCTTGCATTTTCAGTAAACAAAGAAGAAATTAATGTCATGTGAATTATTTTTGGAAAAAAACAAGATCCTTCCAGGTCATATATTATATATCGAGTAGTCAATATGTCAATAACTAGGCATTACTAGTCACAGGATAACCTGTGAAGTCTTAAAAAAAGGAAGGATACAAACATAGAAAGACTTTTGAAATTTTATCTCAGCTGACATTCTTCTCCACTCCCAAGATCTTTATTCTCCTCTCATGAATGAATTCCCAATCTTCCAATGAGTGGCTAAACTAATCTGGCTAGCAATGCTATTTTTCTCTATCTTTGAACAGTGTAAATGCTTGACTGCATTGGTGTGAGCACTTTGTTATTTATTCTAGCTTACACACTCCTTTAATCATTTATATAAATGCTACCTTCCAAACATGGATCCGAGCTCTTTAAAAACAAGAACCTATTTCATATATACAAAAAGTACACTGATAGGCACCAAATAAGTGGGGGAATGCAGTTCAATTTAAATGAAGTTAGCATTTTAGTAAATGTTACTAATTCATACAAGAATAAGTCAAATAAAAAACTGCATATTGTTAAATAGAATTTAAAGTTGAAATGTAATTTTTCAAAGGAAAAGAAAAGTATTCCGTAAGTCCAAAGACCTAGGCACTGATGGCTACATGATAGTGATAGCAACATGGGTATATAAATATCAAATATATTCATATGCAGTGATTTTTCTCAGGGAAGGTCAAAAGTGTCTGTAAAGCTTTAAAAATTATTGAGCTAATTCAATGAATCATCTACTTAAAATAATATTAAACATAAAATACAATATGCATAATAAAAGTATACTGAAATTTTAAGTAAAGAGCCTACTTTCATCTTTTTTTTAAATTTTTTATTATGTTCTGTTAGTCGCCATACAGTACATCATTAGTTTTTGATGTAGTGTTCCACGATTCATTGTTTGCCTATAATACCCAATGCTCCATGCAATATGTGCCCTCCTTAATACCCATCACCAGCCTGTCCCAGTCCTCCACTCCCTTCCCCTCTGAAGCCCTCAGTTTGTTTTCCAGAATCCATAGTCTCCCATGGTTCATTCCCCCTAGTGTTTACCCCCCCTTCATTCTTCCCTTCCTTCTCCTAACAATCTCCCTGCTATTTCTTATGTTCCATAAATGAGTGAAATCATATGATAATTGTCTTTCTCTGCTTGACTTATTTCACTTAGCATAATCTCCTCCAGTCCCATCTATGTTGCTGCAAATGTTGGGTAATCATTCTTTCTGATGGCTGAGTATATATGGACCACATCTTTATCCATTCGTCTGTTGAAGGGCATCTCGGCTGTGGTCACCAAGACAGCACGGTACTGGCACAAAAAGAGACACACAGACCAAAGGAACAGAATAGAGAACCCAGAAATGGACCCTCAGCTCTATGGTCAACTAATCTTTGACAAAGCAGAAAAAAACATCCAGTGGAAAAAAGACAGTCTCTTCAATAAATGGTGCTGGGAAAATTGGACAATTATATGCAAAAGGATAAAACTTGACCACTCTCTTACACCATACACAAAGATAAACTCCAAGTGGATGAAAGACCTCGATGTGAGACAGGAATCCATCAAAACCAAAGAGGAGAACATAGGCTGTAACCTCTTTGACATCAGCCACAGCAACTTCTTTCATGACACATCTCCAAAGGCAAGAGAAACAAAAGAAAAAATGAACTTGTGGGACTTCATCAAGATAAAAAGTTTCTGCACAGGAAAGGAAACAGTCATCAAAACAAAGAGGTAACCCACAGAATGGGAGAAGATATTTGCAAATGAAACTGCAGATAAAAGGCTGGTATCCAAGATCTATAAAGAACTTTTCAAACTCAATACATGAGAAACAAATAATCAAATCAAAAAATGGGCAGAAGATATGAACAGACACTTTTCCAATGAAGACATACAAATGGCTAACAGACACATGAAAAAATGTTCAAAATCATTAGCCATCAGGGAAATTCAAATCAAAACCATATTGAGATACCACCTTACGCCAGTTAGAATGGCAAAAATTGACAAGATAAGAAACAACAAATGTTGGAGAGGATGTGGAGTAGGGGAACCCTCTTACTTTTATCTTTTAACATGCTGTGTGCCTTATTTTTTAAACAAAAGTGCAAGGGGACTTTAAAACTCACACAATTTTAAAAGTTCTGGTTCTTTTATCATAAGTCAATGTTTTCATTAAGTTCATGACACACAATCTTGTCTATATGTGTTGACAATTACACACATGTAATTATAGATATGACACTTTCCTATTAGACACAGTAAATGCATATTGCAGTATGAAAACAAATTTTGTTGGCTCTTAACAAAAAACAGGGACTTTATAAATATGTAGAGGAAAATATGGAAGATTAAAAGGGCAAAAGAAAAAAACCATACGGTTATTATATTGAATGATAGTCACTCATCCCATGGCATGCACAGGTAAATGATCTTGATCAGATCCATTCTAGATAATCAAGTTATCGTTCAAATAGCTGTCTAATATAGTTCCGGATTCCTCAATGTTCCATTATACTCAGGTTAGTAAGAATTGTTTCTGTTTAAATAGCATGTAAAAGCTACAGTAGAAAAATAAAACTGAACTGCTAAAGTAAGCTTGATAAAATTTTATGTAAAAATGTATGAGGCCACATAAAATAAACACAACAGAATAAAACTCCATTTCATTTTACTACTCTATGAAAGAGAGAAAACTGATCAATGTAACTTGCTGTAACCATCTGCTTTTATTCTTTTTGTTTTCTTTTAAATGAAAGCCTGTAGGGTATTATTAAGTATGGAAAAATGTAAGTAGTATTTCTTAATTTCCTTAATTCCTTAATTTCTTCTATAGCACATTCAAAACTAAACTGAGGAATATATTATTTACTGGGTATCTTATATACATATACTCTCCTATCCGAGAGACATAATGATAAAGCAGAGTAATTCTTAATAATGTAATGTACAACTACTCATTCAAAATTTTTTATCTTGGCTATTTGGGGCAAAAAAGTAAAATAGTGACCAAGAATGATTCTGAAACTAATTACTTTGCCATTAAAACATAATACAAATAAAAATTAGTGAGCCACAATTTTAGTTGTCTATGATTTATCAAGAAATTCAACTCAACTGAATACACACATATAAAAATACTTTTATCTGACATCTCTCTCATCTTCATCCCCCACTATCAAAACCCAATCCATCAGTTGCCATTTCAAATTCTTTGAGAAGCAGACACCAGTAAGAGATAAGATTATGTTGTGGGTTGAACTGTGTCTCCCCCAAATTCATATGTTGAAATCCTAACTCCCAGCTCCTCAGATTATGACTTTATTTGAAGATAGAGTCTTAATACAGTCAACCAAGTTAATATAAAGTCATGAGAATGGGCTCTAATCCAGTATGATGTTGAAAAAAAAAAAGAAAAAGAAAGGAAATTTTCAGACAGATACACATATAGAAAGAATACCATGTGGAGAAGAAGACTGCCATCTTCAAGTCAAGGAGAGAAATCTGGAACAAAACTTTCCGTGTATTAGTCTGCCCAGGCTGCCATAACAAAATGCCATAAAATTGATAGCTTAAACAATTGAAATTTATTTGTCACTATTTTGGAGGCTAGAAAGTCCAAGACCAAGGTACCAGGTTTCACTCCGAGGCTTCTCTTGGCTTGCAGGCAGCCACCACTTCACTGTGTGTTCATATGACCTCTTCTTCGTGTGTGTAGGGAGAGAGCTCTGGTATCTCTTCCTTTTCTTATAAGATGCATCAGCCCTATTGGATGAGGGCACTCCCCTTATGACCTCATTTGACTTTTATCATTTCTTACAAGTCCTACCTTCAAATACAGTCACATATGAGTTTGGGAAGGGGGGAGGGGGGAGGGTAGGACATAAGCATTCAGTCCAGAACCTCATAGCCTCATTCCCTCATAGCCTTCAGAAGGAACCAAGCCTGACAATATCTTGATTTCAGTTGTCTAGCCTCCGAAACTATGAAGTGAAAAATTTTTATTGTTTTAAGTCACCCAGTTTGTACTACTTTGTTACAGCAGGAAGCCCCGGCAAATTAATAAATCATAGGGGATTTATTAAGGGGAAGGTCTCCAAAGAATAGAGGGAGGGAAAAGGAGAAGAGGAGATCCTACAAAGGTTAATGCAGACCTAAGACCTGTGAAAGAGAATGGAAAGAAAGGATGGTTGGGTAGGAAGAGCAGTAGACTACATTGCAGTTCTGAGAAAGTTTTGACCAGAATAATGGGATGTCCTCATACAAAGAAAAGTTGCCCATTAGAAGAGGAAGTCCTCTGTTTATCAGGATGGCCAGGTTTGGCCACACTGAGTCACTAGCTGGAAAAGGCCTAAGAATTATGGCCCTGGCATGGATGCAAGGATGGACCCAAAGCTGTGGTAGCTGCAGGCTATCAGTCAACTATGTTTCCTGCAGGGGCGCCTGGGTGGCACAGTGGGTAAGCGTCTGCCTTCGGCTCAGGGCGTGATCCCGGCGTTATGGGATCGAGCCCCACATCAGGCTCTTCTGCTATGAGCCTGCTTCTTCCTCTCCCACTCCCCCTGCTTGTGTTCCCTCTCTCACTGGCTGTCTCTCTGTCGAATAAATAAAAAAAACAAAAACAAAAACAAAAAAAACAAAACTATGTTTCCTGCAGCAGGGTCTCTTAAAGGGAAGTCTAATCAGTGTACCTCCATGGCTGTCACAATCACAAAGTCCTATTAATTCTACTTCCTGAGAATCATTGCCTTCTTTTAAATTCTCAGCATTGGACATGGAACTATATTCAATGCTAAAGATATCCCTGCCTTACTATACAGGATAAATGAGTAAATTCTACTCTTTTTGATGTCTCAAGATTATTATGGTTATTCCGCTTTGATGTAAAACAGTAATGCTCTCAGGAGCTGTTGACCCCATGCTGAAATTCTCAGACTACTGTGCTTTTTTAAAATCCCTTTGGTTTGTTTTCATAATTATTCTTGGGTCCTCTCTACTGGCCTATCAGCTACCAAGCTCTGTCACTATCATGACCTTGACCAAGTGCAGCACTAAATAGAAGACTTCCCCAACAAGGTATCTTGCCACTGTTCATCTCAAGTAAAACGTTCACTGCTAACACCCAAAAGTTAAAAAAAAAAAAAAATCAAATGCATGTTCATCTATGTTTAGGATACTGCAATGCTGTTTTCTCTGATAGATCCCTTTTCTCATCCAGTCCCCTGTAATTCAGTACATACAATCAGTTCCTGTGTTTAGAACTCTCTCCTATTTGATGGTACACTGGTAGAAAGCCATAGGTAAAATAAACCCTAAACAAGTATTATATAGCTTATCTAGGAAGTGTCCTGTACAAAAGGGCAGAGCACACAGTTCCCTTGTTCACCTCTTGTCTTGGTCTTTTCATGGATTCCCTAGTATTCTTTTTCAGGCACTAAAGCTTGGCATATGAGTCTTAATAATTCTTCTGACCTACACTTTTAAGAATTCAGCATGGAATTATTTCCCGACTAACTTTAAAGTCCTATTTACAAATCAGCATTTCCAAAGTTCATTCTACCTCACCTCTTACTCTATGATCACCTCCCCCAACAGATTTCTTTTAATATCTCCCCAGCTCCAACCCTATCTCTAATCTTGTCTGACCCCTCTCACCGATTACAGGTATTTTCAGAAGTCAAATACTATATACACAGAATATAGTGTGAAGAGGTATCAAAACATACAGTAAAAACCCCAAAATATATTACACATGGAACTCTAGACACACAAAATTACTAATAATGTTACTATTTCCCTAGTATGCACATATTGGAGCACTAAGCCAAGCAGCTTACAAGCATTACCTGGTAAAACCCTCACAACAATCCTATTAGTACCTTTATTTTATACATAGAAAGGCAGGGCTTTGAAAAAATTAAACTTGAGATAGTAAATGGTAGAGCTAGGATTTAACACAGGCACCTGACTCCTATGTCTGGGATCTTAAACTTTAAGCAAGACGTCCTTCCTAATGAGTCAAAGTAATTTTAACCAGGGTCACAAAATCAGCTACCAAAACAGTCTTCTGATCCCTAATACAATGATCTTACATTACACCAAAATGAATATGTTATTTTAGTGAACTGCATTTCCTGGTTCATCCTTTCATAGTAAAAAGTAATAACCTGGTAGCCACTTGCATTAACAAGTACATTTATGTTCTGGTTAAGCCATCTCTTAGTTTTGATCACAGCAACAGAATATGCTTTTTGTTTATCCAGAAGGAAACCTTATTCTGTTTTAACAGTATCATGATTTTGTTTAGAGAGCAATTGATCCCAGCCCTAAGAGATACATAATGATCATAATAATTGATGTAAACCAATCATGAAAATATAATTTTCCTTTTGCCAGTCATTGTCTAGGGCTGAGCAGATAAAGCAATTCAGACAAATGAGAGGATGGGATGACCCTAGCAGTGCAGCTGAACATAGGAAGAGAAGGCCTCTTTTCAGGCCACTTCCTCTTTCCTGTTTGAGACACTACAATGTGAGAACAGAATCCTTAAAGCTGAGGTAGCCATCCTAGGGAGGGGTAAGGATGGGGGGAAAAAAAAAAAACAGAATTCTTGATAACCTTACAAAATCACTGAACCAACTCTGAGACTGCCCATATTCATTATATGTAAATAACAACAACAAAATATGTCCTTAAAGTCACTTTTAATAGGCTATTATAACTTATCAGTAAAAACTTCCTAACTGATCAGGGCACTTAGCATCTCAGCTTCTCTGAGTTAGGTGACCAATCTTCCATCACTCAGATGTATATTTGCTTCTAACTTTCTTCTTTTTAAGACTCTTTCAGGCAGGTTCTATTACCAATCCCTCCATTCTGAATAATCACCTTTATTTTTTTCTTTGCAGTTTTCAATAAAATATACAGTACACAAAAAAAGTCCACTAAAACTTTTCAGTTTCATTCTACACTTGTTTTTTTCAGTAACTCAGTAGTCTCATCTCCATCTAGATCATAACCTTTTCATTTTTTTCTCTCCTCAGAGATTCAGCAGCCCAAATTCATGAACACAACTGTTTTAAACTGGACTCCTCAAAGGTGTTTTAGTGGAAGTGCAGCCTGTCTCTACCACTAAAAAAGATGGGACTCGAACACTGGAACAATGCACAAGGCCTGCTATCACGGGACCTGTCATGTCCACTGGCCCTATTCTCTCTAAGAAAAATTACTTTGCATACAAGCTCTTTTGAATGGGTAACGGCGGCTAATGGTGTATTCTACCTTGCAAAATCCCCTATTCTCAACCACAACTAATATGATCCTCTGATGGGCACTTTTTCTAAGGGTTGCCAATCTCTAGATTGGACTGTGACTGATGATGTGGCCTAGTCTATAAAGATAAGCCAATCAGAATATCTACCTTAGGAAATCAATGTAGAAGAAAACACATGCACATACGTGCAAACAAGAACATGAGACAATTTGAAGCTGTTATGGAGATTAACAAACTCATGGAGAGACTGCAAAGCATACATAGTAAGGGGAAGAATGGGTCACAGTAGCCCTAAATTACTAAATTACTTAATTTTTATTAAGAAAGCAAAAAGTAGAAGCCAGAAGCTATGAAGTAGAAAAAGATATACACAGCGAATGAGTAACCCAGTCAAAAGCAAACCGAAAAAAGGCAATGAAGGTGTACATAAATTTTGTTAATTTTATATAGCTGCATTACTTTTTCGAGAGTTAGGACAGTTTCCCAATGGGTATCAATGTGTGTTCATTATAATGTGTACAATTTGTAAGAAATAGTACAGACTAAAGTAACTGGAAAAGCATTATTTAATTGCTTATTATTTTCAGTATCATTGAGAATTTGTTTTCTTATTCTTTAAAATGCAAATTCATCCAAATGAAAAAGTAAAAATATGATCAATTAATCACTTCAAGAACTCACTGAACAATATAGAAGGAATGCCAAATTTGAGTAGAATTCAAACTGGATTCTTCAGGAGCCTGGACACTTCCCAGCTATATGACCTCTGATGTATCACTTAATATGCCAGACGTTACTAGTGCTCGCTCACACACACACACACACACACACACACACAATCTTACTTCCCAGCTCTTCATACAGTTAGGCTCCTTTCTAGGCTTAAGCTGTCAAAAGCCCCTGCACATTCTTTAGTCTCTCTTACCATGCTCTGACAACCGTGAAAGGCTTAGGTTGAAATGGCAAAACCCTAATATGAAAATCAGGCAAAATGCTGAGTTGCCACACTGGGGGCAACGATCCTGGAGGACAACCCAAGCCTGCAGCAGAACTTTCATAAAGGAGAAATAAATTTTTACTGCATTAAGCCATTGAGACTGAGGTTGTTTATTACCTCAGCATAACCTATATTTCCCTGATTAAAATATTCAGACTCTCATATCCATTCCAATATCTATAAAATCATCTACCTCAGAGGTGAGAATAAAGTAACATAATGTTTTTAAAAAAACTTTATAAAAGTTCTGTATAAATCTATATAAATTAAAGGTGTGTGCCTAATATGCTTAATGAAAAGAAAAAGTGTATAAATGGTAACATAAGGTTATAAATATTCAAAATGCAGTATGCTGCTAACATGAATTGACATTTACAGACTTGGGTAACAAAAGAAAGTTAAAACTAAAACTATAAAATTAACTGGAGGAACAGAAGCCTACATGGGATAGTACACATGTACAGAAAGTTTATTTTTTATCTTTTCAATCTTTCGTCATATTACTGAGAAAATTAGTGAATAAATAAAATTACAGTATAAACTACAGACAAGCCAAAGTATTTTTTAATATTTTTACTTTAGAAAAACATAACACAGTTTGGTACACAGAAAGAATAACATTATGTGCCAAACAAAATTGCCTAAGAAAACTCGGCATCTTCACGTTATTCTGAGAATTGCCAAGTCTCTGCCTTTCTTTAACAGGGGAAAAAAAAATAGTATTAAAGAAAATAACAGTAAAGATCTCTGAAAAATAACTAGGAATGACCTAAATGATTTCTTAAGAAAATGATTTTAAGATTCCAAATTTATGATTGAAGTATTTTTCATGCTGTTTTGTATCATACTGAGCAATGCAACTTATCAAGATGTACCTTCCAACCCAATTTTAACTTTTATTTTATTTCTCATATCTGAGACAAGACAGAGCATAAGTAATTTTAAAAATATAGATTTGAGAGTTTCTTTACCAAAAGTAAAATTAAAGGCAAATGTTGTAATATAAAAGATATATACCAACATGGGCAATGGAGATCATGACAAAACAACTCTAACTTTGAAGACCAGGAGAAGCAGAGGTCACATTCAAGATATTCAGCTATTTAACAACTGCAAGACATAATAATCAACTAATCAAGACAGACACTGGCTCTAACAACTGGTGGAGTGTACTGGTATATAGTCTCTGAATATTAGTACTAAAGTTTCATAATTCACATCTGTTGATTATTTTATTTTCAGGAAAACTCTGTGATAACCAGATCTATCGCAATCAATTTTCTCCTATTTGTCCCAAATCCAACCTTTTTAGTTAGATTTGCATCCCCCAGTTACACTTATTACAATTCAACCTGATGACTGCAGTTATCTTAGATAATGTCATGCACATTATCCTGGGTAAATATATGCAAATAATTTATGTATTTCAAACAGTCCCAGTTGACTTTTCTGCACAGCCACAGATCATGAGTCCATAGCTCTTCCAATATAAAAAGTATGTGAAGTAAGTTAAAATGACTGGATTATTACAGAGTTGATGTTAATACCCGTTGCACAACTACCTCACATTTCTAATCTTCATTTCCAGGCTTTGCTTTAGTTTTTCCATATATTCTTCCTATTTCCTTTTGTTATTTATTTAGGAAACATTTGAATATTTTAGAAAAAGGTCTAAGGAATAGTGTACAGAGGGCAGACAAGTGAACCAACTATTACGGTTTACTGGAAATACTGCAATTATACTGGTGCTATGCCTGAATGTTTGTGTACCTCCAAAATTCATGTTGAATCCTAACCCCCAAGGTGATGGTATTAGGAAGTCAGGCCTTTGGGAGGTGATTAGGTAATGAGAATGGAGCCCTCACAAATAGGATTAGTGCCCTTATAAAAGCAGCCCCAGAAAGCCCCCATGCCCTTCCACCATGTGAGGTTATAGATAGGAGGCACTGTTTATGAATCAAAAAGTAAGCTGTCACCAGACACCAAATCTGCCAGTAGTATCATGATGGCCTTCCCAGACCCAAGAACTGTGAGAAATAATGTCTGTTGTTTATAAGCCATCTGGTCTGGTACTTTTGTTATAGCACCCTGAATGGACCAAGACAACAAGGTGGTTTGGGACCACAGAGGTTTTTTGATACAGCTGATGTTTTATTTTCATCTTCAAAGACAACTAGGAGTTTGATAAAAACATGCAATCCCTCTGCTTGAAAAATGTACGTCCTTAAAAATATGGCACACTTGAGACTGGAACAAAATAAACATGGAGAATGATGAAAAAAAGACTGAGGAGGACCTTAAATGTTAAGCTAAGGGATATGAACCTTACCCCATAAGTTGCCATAGAATAACACCGCCCAACAGAACTTTCTGCAATGATGGAAATATTCTACACTATGCAGTCCAATAAGGCAGCCAGCCAGTAGACTCATGTGATTACCGAACTCTTAAAATGTGGCTAGTGCATCTAACAAGCTGAATTTAATTTTAATTTACTGGAGTTTTTAAAAAAGTCACATATAGCTAGTTGGCTACCATACTGTACAGCCATAAAGCACAGTGTAAGCATAGAGGATGATCAGAATTACATTTCAGAAGGAAAACTAGATGTTTAGTGAGGAGAGTAGGTTGAAAGAGAGACACACTTAGGGGTGAAGAAACAATTTAGAATAGTAACACAGTAGTCAAATGATGTGATCCTAAAGGAATGTGATATCAATGGAGCTGGCCAAGTGGTAATGTAGTCAAGAGCTATTAGAAAATGAAACTGTATGAGCAGATGTAGAGGGTAAACAAAAGGGAGACTTGGGGTGGCTCAGGTTTCCAGTTCAAGAAACCACATATATAGTGATACCATTTACCTTTACAGAACAGTGCAGGGAAAGTCGGGACAAAAATGATGGTTTCATGTTTGAACTTTTGAGTTTGAATCATATATCCAGTAAAAGTTGGCTCGCCATACATGATGGAAACTCAGAAGGCAAACAACAGCTTAGAGGTGGTAATTTAAAAAAGTGAATTTTGGATAGATCACTCAGAATACATGGGTAGTCAAACTGCAGAGTTAAGGAAAGGACCCAGAGAAGACCCCAGTATAGAAGAGGTGAAAGTCTTTCCTCTCCACAAATATTTAATAAATGTTCTATCTCCTAGAAACAGGGCAGGGGCTTTTAGGGACCAAAGATGAATAAGATGCAGACTCTGTTCTCCAGGAGGTCAGAGGTATAATAGAACTCTAATAGTAGGAAGAAGAGTCCGTGGAGAAACACGGAGAATAAATACTGAAAGAGTTAAGAAAATCAGAAGCTGAAGGAAGAGATAAAATATTGATTGCTACAGGAAAGATAAGGAAGTGTCCATGAAACTGATGTGATAAGGTTATTAATTGTCTCCTGCAAGGGCACTTTTAGAATGGTAGAAGTAGAGGGGAGCCTGAGTGGCTCAGTCGGTTAAGTGTCTACCTTTGGCTCAGGTCATGATCCTGGGGTCCTGAGATCAAGTCCAGCATTGTTTCTCCCTCTCCTCTGCCCCTATCCCCACCACTCATGCTCTCTCTCTCACTCTCTTTCTCTCTCAAATAAAAATAAAATAAAAATTAAAAAAAAAAAAGACTTAGAATGGTAGAAGTAGAAAATCAGACTGCAACAACCAGAGGAGCAAATGAAAGGTGGGGAAAAAGAAGCATTCAGTGGAGGATATGCTCTCCCCTCTCATCCATGCTATTTCCACCACGTGGGCTTTATTTAGATTCTTTCTTTCCATGTCTTCTCAAGGACCTTTCTTTCCTTTAATTTCAATATTTCTTTTTCTATTGGCTCTTTTCCCACTGCTAATATTTGAATATACTTCAATATTATATTCTTAAATGAACATCACTGCCCCCCCTTCAATACTTCTCCCTGATGGCATAGCCGAAACTGTTAAGAGTGACCAAAACATATCCAAAGAGAAAAGGCCGACTGAAAATAGATTCAGTTGCAGGGAAAGTTCTTAGATCATTCATGTTGATTAGGAATAAAGATTCCAGCCTTCTATACAAATTTAATAGTTTTTGCTATATTAACTGTCCAAATAGCCTTGTCCATGGCAATGAGATTCCCAAGTAGCTTCCCCCAACTAGCTTAATCTCTTGCCACCATATTCCTGAAAGTCAATTTCTTATCACAAAAAACAGTGATACTCCTCCACTAGATGATAAGCTCCATGAGGAAAAATATGACATCTTAGTTATCCTTTAAGTTCCCATACCCAGACTATTATGTCACTCAAACTTACCCGATGCCCAGAAGAGTCTATTAAGTGACATAATAGTCACTCAAACTTATCATGAAATGATTTAACTGAATTTAAAGGTAGCCAACACAATAACTTCTCCAACCACTTCTTTGCATAGTCCACATTCAGCACCATTTTACAAACATTCCCCAATCACTGTGCCATAAATGCAAATGATTTACTGATTTGACAAAACAAAAATTCCCTCAGCCCTTGCGTTGCTAACAGGGCCCGAGGTGGACAGAGATCAGGGTAAATAGTCTCAGGCATTCACCCCACATGGATATCAATTTCTAAGTGTGGCATGACATGAAAAAGGTTGGGAAGGGTGGCCCTGGCCCCAAAACCCCCAACAAATTAACCACATTACTTTCATCTCCCAAAACTGCACATCTGATGAACACTGCTTAAGTAGAGAAAATCCTATTATCACATGAGAGAAACAGAGTAGAGAGATAGCTTTAAAAGCACTCCCTGAAGCCAAGATTATTATAGGAGAAAAGAGACAAGACCAGTGGAAGAGATCAGAAAATAGTAATGAAAGAAGAAAAATAAGAGTCATTATCACTACTAAAATTCATTGAGCAGTTACTATGTGCCAGGAACTGTGCTAAGTACTTAGTATAGATTCTTTAAACAATCCTTTCTGGTAAATCTTATCATCTTCTCTATTTTACAAAACCTGGGCTGAACCTTAGATCTGCTATTTAACTCACCCAAAGATATACAACAAGTATACTCTCATGTAAAGCTACGATTAGAATTCAGGGAATCTGACTTCTCATCAGGGAACACTGAAATGGGATCAGGACAGCATAAAGAAACAGAGGTCAAGGCAGCAAAAATAACTCAAGAATTAGAGATAAGTAATAAATGCAGCCAAACTGTTCAGAATAATGACTCCTCTGGTAGAATAAAGAACACTTGGTAGTTTGAAGGTGATTAGTGACTACTGACTGGTGGTCGAATTGCAGGGCACTTTTTGAGCCAGTCACAGGAACTTGTACTTTAAACTGCTGGATTAAAAAATGTATCTAGCAAGATGGATATGAATAATTTATATTTCTCCTTGAAACTCACAGCAAAGATGGATCAGGGAGGTAAACAGCTCTTGTTTTTGGTAACTGTATTCTTTTCCTGTTTGCATTCATATTCCTTTATTGGTAGTATCTCTACCACAATAAACACAATCTGGTGAGGTAATAATTAGGATTGCAACCATCTCTGCCAAGAGGTAGGCCACATTTATTTCTCCTTCCATGGAATTCAATTCCCAAACTGAGGGACAAAGAGACTGAAAACCACTGCATATCTATACAGTGTAAAGAAACTTCCGTTTTGGTTTCTTACCTCCTAAACTGCTTTAGTTCCTATCTATTATCAAAATCTAATTCTGCAGTTACTTTTTGACTTTTGGAGATTAAAAAAATCCCCTTTACTTTAAGTTACCCAGCACTGTTTCATGTGTTTAACCAAAATAGTGAGTGATACAAGCAGTAACCTAATCCTTTGGTATTAGAAGGAAGGAGGAAAGGAAAAGTATACAGAAGATGAACGAGGGATGTTATTTCTTTTGAAAAACCTAGTAACTATTTTCCCTACCTAAACATTTATTTTCTCTGGTCGACCTACTTCATTTACTAGATATCTGGGTGTAAACACTGCACTTAGTCCTGGGTAAAAAATAAGTAAATAGCCTCTGTTTTCATAGAGTTTCTATGAGTCTTCTCCAGCAACTTCATTTCACAATGATCCTAGGCATACCGTTGATACATAATCACCTTGACATTTTGGCATCCGACCACAAAGCCAGATTAGCATTTTATAATATTTTAAAACTATGACTAAACGTTTGGGGAAGGCAAGTTTCATCCGTGCAAAGAATATCAATTCTTTAAGAATGTATGCTTGTTAAATATATTTCCAAACTCTGAGTCTCTATATAAAACATTCAATATATCCTACCTAGCTGAACAAATTATGGCAAAGCAGGACAATTTATACTTACTGAGAAAAATCCACTTTCCAAGGATGTATCAACACACAGAATATAAGTTCCAAGAAGGCAGGGGCTTTTCTCATCTTGAGCACTGCTGATTCTCACCACAGGGCCTACCACCAGCACACTGTAATTGCTCAAGCGTATTTACTGAATAAATGCCAGTGAGTAAATACATAAATGTTAAGTAGTCAAAGTATTCCCTATTTTTGCCTAAAGTGAGTGATTTCTACTGATGTCTTATGATTTTATAAGTAGTGCTGAAACCATATGTCCTCTGGGAATGTAAGAAAATAAATTCCGTAACTGAGATTCTTGTTAAGCAACCAGATGGGAAAGATATCATTACCAATTCCACATTCATAATTCAATAATGAATTGCTCCAGGAGGAACAGAGGTAGAAATATGTATGATCAGATTAATACAAGTTGTTGTAAAGTACCACTACTCCCTGACTATGTTAGCAAATCAAGAAAACCTTTGGAGGAGAAAGGGAAGTAGGGCGTTTAGGTGGAATGCTAAATTATTTCAGGTTGGCACAGATACACTATCAATAAATGCTAAGGTTAACTCACTTTTTAAAAATAAAATTTGAGGTTTTTAATATTAAAAAAACCATTATGTTTTAAATAGAAAGGTACTGTGCATATAATGTTCACTTGACTTTTGTCCTAAAATAAACTAGCCATCCTTATGTGCAGTATCACTTTAAACTGGTGACTTTAAGTAATCACAGGAAGCAGTATAGTAACTAGGCATGCTGAAAAAGTTCAGAAACAACTGGGTTTCAATGCGGTTCTGCCATGGCCTATATATGTCTTTGGACAAATTATTTAACCTCAATTTCTTTAACTGTACAAGAATAGTGTTATTTATTTTGAAGGTTTTTTGGCAGGTATTAAAATGGAAAATGCCCATGAAGTATGTGCCATTGTATCTGGTACATAAATAACTAACAAATGTTAGATTATCATGATGATAAGTAAAATTTCAAAAATAATGTTTCAGTTACAGAGTAAGGTTCTTTTAAAGAAAACTAGTGTCTTAGCTAATAGGTATAGGAACCATTAAAATTAAATTAATATTGTGTATTTGCTAGATGCTAAGTATCAATAGGACCTGCCTTTTTTTACTTTTCCAGAGCATCCTGTACATTCTTTATTACCTATATGATTGTTTGATTATTGTCTCTCTGCTCCTCTAGTCTATAAGTACCCTGGAGGCAGAAATGTCTATCTAATGTCACATTAGATCCTCAGTGCCCAGTTCTGAGCAACTGAATAAATACTGAAAATACTGACTGCCTGCTCCCAGTACCCAGTTCTGGGCAACTGAATAAATAGTGACTGCCTGCTCCTCCAGTCTATAAGTGCCATGGAGGCAGAAATGTCTATCTAATGTCACATTAGATCCCCACTGCCCAGTTCTGAGCAACTGAATAAATACTGACTGCCTGAATGAAGGCTAGTGTACTAAATTTCAGGCTCATCTCCACTATATAAAATAGCTTTCTTTCCCCATTTTACATCAGGAGTTACTACACTAGAAAGGTTAAGTGACTTGCTAATGATCAGAGAGGAAAAAAGTGTCAGGACTGGAATCTAAGGCTTGGTCTCCTAATACACCGTATTGAATACAAAATGAAAAAGCATCAGTGCCATGGCATGAAAAAATAAATAATTCCTTGTTTTTAAGGCAAGGACCATTCTTCACAAATTTATACCGAAATTGCTTTTATAATAATCAACATTCATGCTAAAAAAATAATGACCGTGTAATTTTTTTCTTGCTTTACTGATTTTACTGTGAGAATAATGTCCCATAGAGAGGAAGGAAATCTAAGTATTATTGAGATCTTCATTCCTCCCTGCTCTATCAATAAGAAGCAAATACCATTAAATTTTCAAATCTTTACCACCTACCTATAGCAATACAAAAAAATGCTCATTCATTAGACAACTACTTATTCAGTGCCTATCATATGTTGTACATAATATTCAGCACTTAGGATACAGTACAGAGTAAGAGAGACAAAGAGCCTCTTCTCATAGAGACTATATATTTTAATCTTAGGAAGCCTACTCTTTTCCTTGTATATATTTTTCAATTTCTACTGAGACAATCTAATTGTTTTTTGGAATATTTTCAGACTCAAAAGTGAATTATTATTATTTCCAGTCACATATTCATTAAAACTGAATTCGATTAAAACAACTTAAAAGTTTCATGGAGTTTAAGTATTTTACAAATAAAATATTCTCAGTGTTACCACCCAAGAGTTAAGGAAATTATTTTTTCCCATTCTTTCCCCCTGGCACAAATAAACTAATGCTGGTGTGCTGTTACACATACTTTAAAAGTAGGGAGCCAAAATGGGCATTCACCAAAATAAACAGCTTTCATCCCATAATCTTGAAGCAAATATATGAGTTCTGAACACTGCCCAAACACCGTTAGCATCAATCAAGCCTGGAACATCAGGTAGCCAACTAAATTTAGGACTTGAACTGAATGTTCATATATCAGATGAGGGTTAAAAAAATGAATGAATGAATATATTAGATGCTGGTTAAAATGATTAGGTGCAGTTTTTCTTGGCCATAGTTCAGAACTTGGCTCTTAACATACAATATGTTAGTGAGTCATCCAATGGAATCATACTGAAGATTGTACCCTTCCAAGCTTTACAGAAATGAAGACAGGAAATTAATGGCAATAAACATTTATATATAAGATTATAAATTAGGTAGAAGCAAAACAAAAAGATAAGGTTCATCCCAAAAAAGTATCATCAGACCCATAATTTACAAGTATAAGAAAAATAATACTCAGGGTACTCTGGATCTTTGAAGGTACTATACAGATAGCATTAAATAGCAGTGCGAAAAATAATTTCTGCTTCAATTTTCTTCTAATCTTTATATCAAGAAGAAAGTCTCAGCTTGGTGGCTATGTCTTTAACACCTCATGAACATGTTCTCACTTACCCTTTAACAGAAAGTGGCCCTGGATTTGCTGGCTTTGTGAACCAATAGTATCTAGCTCAGATAATGCTGTTTACACCAGTGGTTCTCAAATGTTTTGGTCTTGGGATTCCTTTACATTCTTAAAAATTATTCAGTTCATGTTTACATGGACTACACATTATCAATACTTAATATATTAAACCTAAGAAACTTTATAATATTTATCATTTAAAATAATAAATCCATTACATGTTAACATACCTTTTTATGAAAAATATACTTGTTAAAAAGAAAACTAAAAAAGGTGAAAATGGCACTGATAGACTTTTGCAAATCCCTTTAATGTCTGGCTTAAGCAAACAGAACTACATAAAAAAGGAAAACAGCTAGGGGTTCATATTTCCTCCTGTATTCAAGCATTTGCAATATGTTGTTTGGTTGAAATATATAAAGAAAATCCAGGTTCACATACATACGAACCTGGAAAAGGGAGGAGCATTTTAATAATCTTCTCAAATACTAGTGTTTATTTTTTTTTTTAATACTACACCAAAACTCCACAAGAGGTAAAAACTACTTAGACAGTGCTCCCTCAGCTTTTTTCTTGGCTGAATCCTTCAAATAGTGACGTCTTGGCTCTATATGTCAGCTCTTCAGAAAGATAGTCACCATCTAAGCCACTTAAATAATCTTATTATAGGTTTTCAACCTTATAATCTTATTATAGATTTCTACCAAGTCAATCTTATTACATGGAATATTCAAATATCACAATTGATGCCATAAAACAATTTTACTTCAGTAATAAAAAAAAGTATCAAACGAAGGTGACTGATAACAATGTCACTAATCTGATTATATAATTCCTTTTCTACTTTATACAGCGTTAAGTAGAATAATAAGTGGCAATCAATCATCTACTTGTATTCATAACCTGCTACTTAAATAACATAATGACCTGGTCTACTTAACCCAAAGGTTGAGCATATGTCAGACCTAGATTTCTTGTTAAGGGGAAAAAAGAGGGAAAAACATTCAAAAAAAACAATGGAATTTATAATCATAGATATTAGACCCCATGGGACACCAGATAAATCACTTTATTTCTCTGAGTCACTTTCCTCACAGGTAAGGTGAAAAAATTTAAGTCATCATATATGTTCCAAATCTGAAATTTAAAGATAATCTAGCATTCTGTTGTAAGAATAGTCTCAAAATGATTTATTTTGTAAATTTGTACTTTTGAATGATTTAGAACTAATTTATAGATGAATTCATTTTAGAAAGGCTTTTTTGGTAAGTGAAATATCAAATTTATCCATTTACAAAATCAAAATTTTGTAAATTTGAAGTCAGATTTTAGTTTTGTTAGGTGTTAAATATTTGTTCCAATACTAAAACTGAATATATTTGACATTTTTTTCTTTTGCTGCATAGGTTTTCCATCTTATCGTGCAACTGTTAACATTTTGCACTGAAATACTTTGTGCCATGCAAAATGAGTGCTAAATCTTTCCGATTAATGGGGTACACGGCATAGACTGAACCATACAAAACTGTTACTTTTCCAGGTCAAAAACAGTAAAATGTAGGAAACTTCATATATTATAATCTAATTATGTAAATGGCAGATTAAAGACCAATATGAGAAAATACTGGTAAGGAATAACTTTTCTTCTAAATTTTATAAAATTTTATATTTTTTTAAATTTTAAATTTTATAAAGTAAAATATTCATAAGGTCTCTCTGCACTACTATTAATCCAAATAATACTAATTTCCTAATAAGTGAGAATATTTTATAAAGAACTCTAGGACTCACAGATGCTACTAAGAGGAATCCTGTCCTTAGGAGACTTACATTCTGATAGGCAAAATGACAAAGTACATAACAATATATAGAGTAGAAAGAGAGAAGTATTAGAAGATAGTGTTGTCAATATAAGATTACTTCGTCTTCAAGGAAAGTGTGCCCTTTGACCAAGGTAGAGAGGTTTGGAGGTGAAGTATTAATTTATAATTTATAAATGAAAGAAGAGTAATTACTTGGTGGTTTAACTTCTTCCAACGGTACCACAGGTTTTTAAAGACAAACATCACAATTGCACTCAGGCAGACAACCCTGCCTGATAATGGGGGCAAGCAGGCGCAACGCCAGGTCACAGAAATTGGCTTGCTAGGTCACCAGGCAGCCCATCTCAGGCCTGCAGGGGAAGCTCATGGAAGCTTCGCCTCACCTGACTGTCCTGACGACGAAGTACACCAGCACCGCGCCGCTCACCACCATCAACACGGTCAGGGCCCGCTGGGTCATAGGCTTGTCGCCGGGGTTGGGGCTCACAGCAAGGCTCCCACCCACTGAGTCTTCTTCCCCGGCCTTTCCTCCGGAGTCGTCTGCTGAAAGCCCTGCCCGGGTGCTACTGCCATTGCCGCCCTCAGCGCCCCGCGGCCCTGCGGCTTCTGCCGGAGCGCCTCCCAGAGACTGGGCGGCGGTGGGGCCGGGGGGCGGGGGCGGCAGGGTCCGCAGCCCGCGGTCCCGAGGCCCAGGGTCAGGTGCGGCCTCGGCCGCCTGCAGCAACAAAGCCAAAGGCCCTCCCAAACCTGGCAGCAATAGCAGTAGCAGGAGGGCGGAGGCCAAGAGGTGGCTAAAACAGCAGCTGCAGTGCGGGACTTTCATCGTCCCCGGACCGCCCTCTCACCACGCCGGAGCCGCCGGGCCCGCCGCCCTGGCTCCAGGAGGAACCATGGGCACAGTGGAGAACGAAGATGAAGTGACCAAATCCTGAACTGAGGCCCGGCCCTGGCAGGTGGCAGGGGCAGGGGCAGCGGCAGCGGCAGCGACAGCCACCAGGACAACCGGAAGTTCGTACATCTCAACAGCCAGTGATACTACGGACGCTTTAGGTTGCTAACAAGTAGGGGCAGGCGCGTTCAGTGACGTCAGGAGCGTACGGTCCTCTGCGCACGCGCCTGCGGAGAAGCTCTGCGGTTTGGTCAGAGGAGGAAAGTAAACAAAAGAAGGTTGTGTAAAGTGAACAACAACTCAGCTCAGGGAACCGTGAGAGATTGGAGGCTCATAATTGGCTTCCTTGGTTCAAAACTGCAGAAACACAGCTAATCATTGGTCAAGACGGGCTTGACTTTCCCTCAGCTCAGGTACAAATTATGGACCTCTTTCTGACTGCCTCTAAGACCCTGACCTCCCTTTCCTTAGAGCATTTACTTTAGAAACTTCTGATTGTAAATTCGTTCTCTGCCCTTCTGAGATAGAAACCCATCATTTGTTCTTTGTTTAAAAACTTATTCATTCAACAAGTTGGTTAGAATTTCTACTCCTTGCTTAGCAATGTGCTGAATTATGAGTACCTGACAGTAGACAAATAAGATGTGATCCTTGCTCTTATAGCACTTACGTTCAAATAGAGATAGTACAATAAGTAATTGCACTTATTCTGAATTCTGAATTCTGTGTTATAAATGACAAGCGCAAGGTCTATAGTAAAACTTTAGTAAGGCGCTATTGTAGTTAGCGTAGACGGGATAATGTCTTTTAGCTGCTTTATGCTTTAGCTGGAAGTAACAGAGTAATGCAATTGCTCCTGCCTGGTAAAATTGCAGAGACTAGGCATCTTAATGCTGGGTTATAGTGTGAGGAAGAGTATTAGTGACACACCCTAATTTTAGCTTCCAACCTGGCCTTTATCAGTAATAAAATGGCTGTTTGGATTATCTCTCTCTCTTATTCACAACTTTCTTCAGAGCCATAGATGGAAGACGGTTGGTATTTAATGCTCCCCTCTACCTTTCAAAAAGTCCAATATAAACACATCAAAAAAACAAAACCAAAATGCATCATCATTCCTTCCTTACAATATGTCATATTACCACTGTGTATTTCATCTTCAATGATGGCATTATTCTTCTCTCAGATGCGTAAGCGGGAAATCTTGGAGTCATCCTTTACCATTGGTTTACCATCCGTATCAATCCTTGCCAGTAACTGGGACGTACAAAGTGCTAAATAATTGAAATAGCAAAGCCAAACTAATGCTTCCAGATGATTAGAGTATATCATATTCTAATTTTTCTCCAAATGTGACTCTCAGCCACCTGAATCAGAATCAGAAATATAGTATGTTTAAACTGTAGATTCTAGGCCACTCTGAGCTAGAATTTTTGGGAATGGGGACAAGGACAATCTATGCATTTTTACTCAGCTCTTAGAGTGATTTTCATTTGCACTAAGTAGTTTAAAGATCTCTTTCCTTTCCCTTGCCACCTGCATCCAGATGTTGTCAAATTATCAATGTTCCTAACGTCTTTTTCATTAATTAACTCTTTTTTTTCCTGTGCTTCTACCAAGGGATCATTTTTTGTCTTACTAGGG
Source organism: Ursus maritimus (assembly GCF_017311325.1). NCBI lineage: Eukaryota > Metazoa > Chordata > Mammalia > Carnivora > Ursidae > Ursus > Ursus maritimus. Next base: position 10,722,286 of record NW_024426663.1, read on the forward strand.
CTATCCTCTAGCTTGCTTGGGTCCCAGCCCTTTCTACCTTCAATTAAACTTTACTGTGAGGGTAAACTTTCAAGCTCAGATCTCTCTTAAAACAAACAAACAAAAAACCCAAAAAACAAAACACCAAGTAGATTTTTCCAGAGATTCTGAGTCCTCAACAACAGTGATCTTAAACATGCAAAAAAATCTACAAATTATTGTGTTCTTGGAAGACCACTATTATTTGCAAAGTATAATGAAAAAAATATTTTCAATTTCATCACAGGAACTAGGAGCAAGATTCCTGGGAGAAAATACTGTATTTTGCTTGTGCAATATAAAATGACAATTTGGACCACACATGTCTATTTAAAAAACAGTATCAAACTAGGTATAATTAGTGTTTCTGAATTGTTTCTGTTAATAATAATACCATATGTTCATATACTTGTTTTCATTTGGCTTGCAAACAAATTGTGCCAACCAATAGAGATTTAAAAACACAAAGGGAAGAAAAATTCTTATAACAAGGAATTTATATAAATTTACTTAAATTAATCTGCATACTGGGAAAAGGCCACCATTGTTTTGATTTATTAAGGAACACCTCAGCTGACAAACACCAGTCTTCCATGAAAATATAGTTAAAAACCACTGGCCTGCTGAGAAAAATCTAAACCCTTCAGTCTGGTATTAAATACTAATTAAGCATCTATTATGTACTAGATTTCATATTATTAAATGTTAAACTATTATCTGTGTAATCCTCACAAAAAAACCGTTACTATTCCTGTTTTATAAATTAGGAAACTGAGACACAGGATAATCGGGTAAAAATCCGCTGAATGAAAATAGAGCTGGACAGTGAACATAGGCAGTCTAGCAGCAGAAGTGGGCTATTTCCTCCTACGTTTCTATCTTCTTCTAATTAAGAGTTTCCAATATTTGAGTCTAGCTTATTGTCTCAACCAGCTTTGGTAGAATCATGCTGCATAACAAATACCAAAAAGATTTCAGTGGCATATAGCAAATAAGCATTGATTTCTCACATCTTTGGTAATGCTGAGATTGACTTATGTCAATAAGCTGACTTTGTATAGGCTTGGTTGTAGGCCACAGATTTAGTTCATTTTTACTCCAGGCACTTCATTCTTCTGAGATCTCATGGCTTTCTGGGTAACGTTCTTTTCAAGTCTAAGATCAGAACTTCATGAAACAGAGTGGGTGAGTGGAAAGGAGATGGGAGCCATGTGTGTCTTTTTTTTTTTTTTTTTCCTAACAACTGGTTACCCAAAAGTCCTGCCTTATGCCCCTGACATGCATTTCATTGGAGGGAAGTGTTACATGGCCACTTCTGGCTTGCAGGAATCTGGGAATTTTAATATTTAGATGGACATATTCTAGTCTCTAGCTAAATTCTATTTGTTAGCAAAGAAAAAGAGGAAATTTATATTGATAGGCATTTCCTTTTAGTTCAGTCTAATAGTAAATAAGGTTCAGTAAGTGTTCCCTGGTGTCAAAATCCCCTTGCTTGTCCATTAAGGATGAGGAAAGGTAGGAGGATGGTTCAACTGTAATAGTCATTCATAGTCATATCTGACAGAACCCCTTACATTTTAAGGGGCAGAAACTTCTATATCAGGAGACTGTCTATATCCTGAAATCCAAAAGGAAATAGAGTTCAGTAGTCCAGAAAAGAGAATATGAACTGATTATGTAACCAGGAGGCCAAGAGAATTTACTGAAAGCTAGTGTATTAAGGCAGAATTGGAATGTCAGACAGCTAAAGGGCCACAATTCAAGAATAAGAGGATGATGCTATTGGGGTAGGCACTGCATAACAAAGGAGGAACATGAACAGATGTTAGAATTAAATATTAAAAGAAAATGGCCACACAAATGGGCTATGGTTTCTGAGAGGAAAGAAATAGGTGAGCCCACAGTTGCTCTGGACCTCTGCTTAGGGAAAATTTCCCAGCTCCAGTGCAGTGACTTGAAGTTCAGTCAGAATGTGGAAGTGTCTCTCTCATCTAAGGAGGCAGAGGTGAGAGTTCTGGACATTCGAAGTGGTTGGAATCTGTGGGGCAGGAGATTAAGAAAAGGAGTCTATAGAGGTCATGCAGTTCATATGGGGGTTTCCTATAAGTCCTTGGCTGAGAGCTGGGCTGGACAACCATAGACATGGCCACTCACGTCTTATTAAGAGAGTGACTACTGCAGAGGTGAGAGCAGAACTGAGATAATAAGACATTAAAGAGTTCTGGGGACTTTGGAATTTTGACCCAGACATACTGAATAGACCTTAACACCTTCTAACAACACAGAAATCAGGCTGAACAACTGCTGTGTGATAAAGTCCACACCCAGAGAAAGGCCCACTCTTGACCCACTTTAAAAAGCTTTAAAACCAAGCCCTAATAAGATTCTTAGAGGAAACAGAGTTTGGAGATTGAACCTCTCCAGTTTAGAGGGACTTGCGATACAGAAATTATAGTCTCAGGAACAGAGATATAAAGATTCAAGAAAAATGAACAGAACCTCATGACCTCATGGGACAATATTATGCAGTTTAATATACATACATTGGAGTTCCAAAAGTAAAATCAGAATATAGTGAGGCAATAAAATATTTTTTTAAAAATGACAGCAGAAAACTTTCGCTTTACAGTGCCAGGAAGATCAGAGAGCAGTAAGCAAAGTAAATAAAAAGAAAACTACATTTAGGCATATCACAGTCAGATAGGCAGTCACAAATATCAGTGTCCAAAATAGAAAATCTTGAAAAGAGTTATAGAAAAAAATGCATTACATAGGAAAAAAAAGATAGAAATGAAGGCATGCATTTCAATACAAATAATGGAGACCAGAAAACAATGCAATGCATCTTCAAGGTGCTAAAAGAAATTTTTTTAAAAGACTGTTAATTTTGAATTACATAGTGGTAAAATTACCTTCCAAAAACCATGATGAAATAAAGATATTTTCAGGCAAATGAAATACAGATGCCATTGTATAACATTGGGTCAAAATTTTACCAATATTAAGTAATTGCCCTTCAGTAAGCAAAATGTATTTTTTAAATCTCTTCATCCATAGGATTAAATAACATAAAACTATTCCATGTGATATAATCTACACTAGTTAATCTCACCTGCATTACTGGTTTTTGTTGGACACAAATTGGCATATCTAACCTCTCTGCCAGGCTTTGTAAAGAAAAACAGTAAAAACAATGTATGAGCTTACATATGGTAAGGGTAGAAAATCACCAATGCTATAAAAATAGTAAGTGCAAGAATTCATGATCTTAATTTTACTTGATTATATCCGAATTCCATATGTCTAACATAAAGTTATCCTTAAACAATTCCCTCAAACAGGTAAAACAAGAATGTCTAATTGTGCAGAATTCTTCTGTATTATGTACTGATAAATCAGGGTCTTTTTATATCATTTTACACAAAAATATTGTCCTCACAAAGTACTCCTACCAAAATGGGGTAGTGTTATATGAGTGAGATTTTAATGTTTCTAAAATTCTCTGCTCTTAAGAGTTTTAAATTGAAAGATAAGCTATTGAAGTAAGATTCATACAAGAATGCCTATGAGATTCAGTGCAGCTTCAAGTTAAGCTAGGGTTTCAAAATATTTGAATTTGCGAAAACTACTAAGATTTTCGCTGTTTGTTGGTTTTTGCTTTGTTTTGTTTTTGTAGCACAGAATGGTTTGAAAGATCTTTGTACAACCTAGTGATGAAAAGTCGTTCTGAGGAATACTATATTATTGAAGAGTGGTAATGAGGTCTGGGAAATTTAAACTTATTCTGGAAAAGAATTTTGCAGATTTATACTTTGAAGTGACAGAGAGATAAGTGTCTGCAAACTGCAGATTCTTAGCCTGTTCAGATTAAAGCAGGTATTAGACATTCTTCTCTGGTCACTAGAGAGTAGTCTTTTGTTAAAAATAAAGGTATATGTCTAGTAGATACATTAGGAGAATTTCAGAATTAGATTTTAGCCCACTCTGTTGAAGTCAGAATGCCTCTGAAGAAAATTGCTTATCACAAAAGGATATAAGAAATGGTGAAATAGTATATTATTAACTGATTTGCATTTTTAAATGTTCATTTAAAAACTGAGTTATTAAGGGACAAGCAGATATATTAGTTTAAGAAATATACATAGTGTGTGTAAGTTTCCTGTTTCTCTAATAAGCTAAAAAATCCTTTTTCATGCTAACATGGAGAGAAATTCTAGAGCAGACATTGGGACATTAGTCTTCTTGGGTCTCAAAAGCTTGGGAACAACCAGTGAGCCCCAAACAACCCCACTTCCCCTTTGCATTTGTGAATCTGTCATATTCAAGGTACTCTCATTCTCCCCAACCTCCATCCCCCAACATGTTCAGGAAAAGAAAGAATTTGATTTTAGAAGTAACACCGCTGAAACCTGGGAGAGACAGCAGGGAAATAAATTGTTAATGGCCAACCTGAGAGAATAAGAGATTTTAGTCTAAACCTTCCCTCTCACCTCAAAAATATTGTGTCAATGCTGATGTACTCTTCCCCTTTGCATACTCTCCAAAGAGAGTACACCATCTTTAATTTTTTCCCTGGGCTTCTTCCTCCCTCAGAATATAATTTAAAACGTTTTTCCTGGGGCGCCTGGGTGGCTCAGTTGTTAAGCTTCTGCGTTTGGCTCAGGGCGTGATCCCAGAGTCCTGGGATCTAGCGCCACATCAGGCTCCTCCTCTGGGAGCCTGCTTCTTCCTCTCCCACTCCCCCTGCCTGTGTTCCCTCTCTCGCTGGCTGTCTCTCTCTCTGTCAAATAAATAAAATCTTTAAAAAAAAATAAAAAAATAAAATATAAATAAAATAAAACATTTTTCCTGTAGTGTATTTTCCCTAATTAGCCTTTAGTTAACTTAATCTCTTGCTCAACTTTTATCATTTTAACTCTTCGAATTGTAAATAGGAGCATAGGCTATCTGTGTCCTATGTTAATGTACTGAGGTCATCCACACCTCTTCCGAAAGTTCATTATATTGTATTTAAAGTCAAATATACTATTTAAGTTTCTATCATTAAGATGGCTCTACAGAAGAGCATAGATTTGGTGAAAGCATCCAATTAAGATAAATAAAGTTCTTTTTTTTTTCTATTTTTTTCTTTCTGCTTTTTAGGATAGAGAATCTTGATAATTCTGATGGTGATGTGGGAGATTCAAACACCTTAATTATACAGTTCTGTAATGCTTCCAATCTAATAGATCTAAAATTTTATTTTGTATTTTTCTAAATAATATTTTAAACTGTGCATGTTGATCAGTTCATGTATTTAAGAGCAATTGACTTTGAACTTTAAACAGATGTATTTCAGAAAAATATTTAATTGAATCTAAAAGATAGATTTGCACTAAGAAGAGAGAGAAAGAAAGAAAGAAAGAAAGAAAGAAGTAAAGAGAGAAAGAAGGAAAGAAAAGAAAAGAAAGGCATTAGAATTTCGTGCTCTGAGATTGACATGCTTGGTTTTCCAAAACTGGTATAACAGGATGGTGAATAGGTCCTTCTTGTACCTGGAAATTGGTAACTAGGAACAAAAACTGGGGACAAGGAGGCTTAAATACTCTGTGTTCTAAGGAAATCTGCGGACACATGGAGACCAAAATACTCCTTGCAGTTTATTTAAAGGACAATATCCCTTTTGTCCTACTAGGGACTTAAAAGATGTTCTTAAGGAGAAAAGTGGAGAAAAAGAGACTTGATAGAGGCTAGTTGAAGGCAAAGAACAGGAAAAAATATTTCAAGTTTCTAGCCCACTAAATTTAGATTCAGTAAAATGGTTGTGTTAGCTCTGTAGTCTTCATTATCATTTTTGGACAGCCTCCTTGAAACACATGATTGTTAGTAGCGTAATGCCATGCGTGTACTTACAAACAAGGCTTTTGTGTAAGGCTGACTTGCGTCAGAATTCCCTTTGGAAAGTGAAAGTTTTATAGGTTGTAGCTTTGAAGCTTCTGCTTTACAAAGTTTAAAAAACATAAATAAATCATTAGGTGAGGTCACAGTAGTCACATCTAGAATATTTAATATTCATTAGCATTTTTTTAGCTTTTAGCTCTGAAAAACAATATGCAGTGTTAAAGGACATCACACAAACATGTTATATGATCTGAACTTACCAACTGCTTAAGTCAATTTATGGTTTAGCATTATTAGAGAGTTATGATGTAACAGGACAAATAACAATTATCCTACATCTTCAAGATCATTTAATAAGCTCTCACTATGTGTTGTTTCAGGTATACTCCTCACAAAACATTCTCCAAAGTGCTTATTTTGTTTGATTTATATAATACAGACAATAAATCAAAATCCAATAGCTTAATCTCTGCTATGATTATTATAGCCTATTTAAAATTATCTTTCATTGAGGTTTATGAGGAAATGATGTGTTCATGTGTGTATTTTCAAGTACTAAGAAAATATAGAAAAACTTCAAGATCACTACAAAGACGAATACATTAATTTTATTTATACTTTCCAAATTTTCAGGTCAGAACAGTAACTTCCAATGTGAGTTTTTCAGCATTCTAGGATTTTTCTACTTAATTCCGTAAGTACCCCCAAAGTTTCAAGTCATTTTCTTAAACAAAAAATTTAATTCAATAAACTTAAAATTATTTTTACCTTATGTTCATGCCGTATTTACTGTCTTAAATAATTTTATTTAGAAAGTGATAAAGTAATTACCAGCAACATACTAATGTACTTTTTATAAGTTAGGGGTAAGTATAAATAATCAACGGTAGGACAGTTGTTCTCTTAGAGAGTGGAGCCCATAGCATCAGCATCACCTGGAGACTTGTTAGAAATGAAAGTTCTCAGGTGCCAGTTTAAGCTATTGAATAAGGGACTTTGGGCTGAGCCCAGCAATCTGTAATTTTACAAGCTTACTACATGATCTGGAAGCATGCTGTAGTTTAAGAACCACTACAGGAGGCTACTAGGAAAAGATTACAACAGATTGATAAGATGAGTGATTTTCTGTAAGTTGAATCTTCTGATTGTAAAATTACTTTCAATCTTGGCTACGCATTAGAATCATGTAGGGAATTTAAAAAAATTCTGATGTGAGGGCCAAAAAAAACAAGTGAGATTCTCTGGGACTGGGACTGAGACATATTTTGTAAATCATCCCAGGTTATTATAAAGTACAGTCCATTTTAAGAACCACTGCATTTATATAGTGATCTCCCCCCTTCCCCCTGCGGTGACAACCACTAGATATTGGCACATGTCCCCTGGGGACACAAACACTCCTAGTTGAGAACCACTGATAAACACTATTCTGGCTTCTCTTACCACTGATTAATTTTCCTTTTGTTGACTTTCACATAAATGGGATTATATGGTATGCATTTTTTTCTGTCTTTGTTCAATCCATCACTGTCCTTGAGTATAGGTCTATATCTGTGCTATTAGAGTAGACATGGTTGTGAGATTAAGCTGTGTTGTTGCAGGTAGCTGTAATTTCTTTTTTATTGATGAACCATTTTATTGTTTATAATTTAATTCATTCTCTCGCTGATGGACATCTGAATGGTTTCTAAATTCGGCTATTATGAATAAAGCTAATATGACCATTTTTGTACATGTCAGTCTGTGGATATGTGCTCACTTCTGTTGATGTTGGTGTTAATATTTATTGATGTTGGTGTTCATTACATCTAAGAACTTCTGTTATGAAAAGACACCACTGAGAGAGTGAAAAAACAAGTTTTGCTCTGAAAGAAAATATTTCAATACATATTTTCATCAAGGAATTCATATCTAAATATATAGAGAGAGCGCCTATAAATCTATAAGAAAAAGATAACCTGGAAAAATGAGCAAAACTTGAATAAGCTCTTGACAAAAGAGAATATCCAATCTAACCAGTAAGCATATGAAAAAGTGCTCACCCCCATAGTTACAAAAGATACGCATGTTGAAATAATAATGAGGTAACCCTGTATAGCCACCAAAATAGCTAAAATTAAAGAAATTAACATTTACGAAGTTTTGGAAAGGATATGAAACAAGCTGATCTTTTATAAAACTTATGCTATAAAACACTCTCACTATGATAAATATATGTAAATTCTCTGACAGGTGAACATGTGGAGGGTTTCTAATATTTTCTTATTAGAAGCACTGTAGTCATAAGCATTCTTGTATTTTCGTCTTTGCACTTTGTGTGAAAATTGTTTCTAGATTTCTAAAATAGCCTGTTCCACTATGACTTGTGGGAACTCTATATGTATCATGGATATTAACTCCTTTATATATGTTGAAAATATTTGTTCCTTGTGTCATTTCTTTTAATTTTGTTTATAGTTCTGGTAGTATACAGAAATTTACAGTTTTAATGTCAAATCTATCTTCTACGGCATCTTTTTCATATCATGGTTAGAAAAGTCTTAGGCACATTAAAAAATATTTTTTCTAATACTTTATGTTTTACATAAAATTTTAAATTGCTCAGTCATTTATAGTTTATTTTTCATTGTGGCATAAGACTGGAATTATCCCCCTATTATTTTTTTGCTGTTGAAGTGAAATTTTCTCCTTTTCATATATTCAAATTTCCCTTATATGTTTGATTTTTTTTCTTAACTCCTCCCTTGCTTCTTTTGACATCTTTGTCCATTATTGCATTAATACCATACTTAAAAAATATTTCAGCTTTATTTTAATTTTCTTCCTTTTCAGAAATCTCCTGGGTATTCTAGAACATTTACTCATTCAGATAAGCTGTCGAATAAATTTGTTGTTTCCTCCCCAAAAAAACCCTCTGAGAATTTTATTGAGTTTGGCATTTACTATTGAATCAGTTTGTTTTTATGATATAGAATGTTTTCATCTAAAAGTATAATATATATTTCCCTCAACTTTTATATATTTAATCAAAGATTTGCAGTTTACTTTATAGGTTTACACATTTCTTGTTTGGTTTATGCCTATGTGTTTTATAGTTTTTGCTATTATTGTAAATTTGAATTATTTTTTCACTTTCAAAGATTTAGTACATGAAAGATATATCAGTATTTGCCTGGAACTTCACTAAACTCTCCTAGAACATCTAATAGTATTTTTTTCTTAGTGTAATTTTATTTTTCTAATTAAGTATTGTATTTTTGGAAATAATGAAAAGTTGCCTCATTATTTTTAAAGGTTAAACATTTATTTCAGTTGATATAGTGCTCCAATTATGACCTCTAATACAATGTCAAATTCTGGGATTCTAGTGATGTTAGTAGACATCCTTATCTTCCCCTCCCCCACCTCACTTAAATGGAATTGGTTCTAGTGTTTTACTTGTAAATACACAGAGTGTACATTTGTTTTCTGGGTATAGTTTTATCATGATAAGTAAGTTTCCTTCAAATGCAAAATTGCTAGATAGTAAATCTTAACTAGGAGGGACACTTCTTTCTGCCCTTAACCCAATGCATACATCCTCTGAAATAGAATGATGTAGGAAGACAGTAATCTCTCTTTTCAGATAAACTCCATTCCTGTTTGCCTCTCCTTGTTGGAAGACTTCTAAGATGACTTTTTATTCTAGTGTTTAAATGTATGTACTTTTAAATCAATGGGGGTCCTAAATGCAAAGTGAATATTTAATCTGTTGTAATCTGGTGTATTTACAGAGTAGTATTGACTTGTTTTTCAAACATGCAACAACATAATACGTTTTTATGAGTAGTTAAAGGACTTTTAGGGAGTACTTTAAATTATTAAACAGCTTTTCACCTTAGGTTTCGGAACCTAATTCTCTTGTAAAGTACAAATCCGTTGCACCTTTATAAATGAAATGAGTATGATTTTCTGTTTTTGTGCTGTTCATCAATGTTAGGTGTCAGGGTGTAGTTAGATTTCTAAAATAAATTGGAGAGCAATTTTTTTAAAAATCTGTGCTCGTAAATATTTTAAATAACATAGAATAAAAGACAAGGTAGATAATTAACTTGCTTTTCCATTTGTTTTAAAGAATTTGGTTTATTTAGCTTTCTTACATTTTTCAATCGGCTCTGATAGTTTCTGCTACCATATATTTCCTATAAAAATATTTCTAAGTTTAACAATATCCTTTTGTTTCATCATAATTTTTCATCATATTTTTATCTGTCATTATATTTGTATTCTAACTGATAATGTTTATTTTTTTATTTCTCTCTGATTTTTTCCTTTATCAGGCTCACTAGAAGTTTGTTCTGTTGGTCATTTCAAAATTCCAGCTTAGTCTTACTAATCATGCTAACTTTTTTTTAATATAATAAGAATACTTAACATGATATATACATGTATTAAGATGATAAATCTTAACAAATCTTAAGTGTACATAAATTATCATTGAGTATAGGTACTGTGTTGTACAACAGATCTCTAGAGCTTGTTCATTTTATTTAACTGAAACTGTATACCTTTTGATTAATTGCTCCACATTTCCTAATCCCCCTGAGCTCCTGGTAACCACCATTCTCATCTTTGATTTTATGCATCTGCCTGTTTTAGATATCTCATATAAATAGAATCATGCAATATTTATCTTTCTGTGTCTGGCTTATTTCACTTAGCTTTATGTTCTCCAGGTTCATCTGTGTTGACACAGATTAGAGTAGTGCCTTCTTTTAAGTCCAAATAGTATTCCATTGTGTGCAAATACCACATTTTTTAAAAGTTATTCATCTATCCATGAACATTTATGGTTTCCACATCTTAGCTATTGTGATTAGTGCTGTAACATAGGAGTGCTAATATCTCTTTAAGCTCCTGACTTGAATTTTTTGGAGTATTCAGAAGTGATATTGCTAGATCATATGATAGTTATATATATATTTTTTTAATTTTTAAGGCACCTTCTACTGTTTTCCATAGTAACTGCACCATTTTGCATTCCTAACAGTGTGTAAGGCTTCCAAATTCTCCACATCCTCACCAACATTTGTCTTTTGTTTTTTTGTTTGTTTGTTTTTGGTAATAGCTATTCTGACTGCTGTAAGGTGATATCTCAATGTGGTTTTGATTTGGATTTCTTTGATTATTAGTGACAATGAACAGTTTTTCATATACCTTTTGGTCATTTGTATATCTTCTTTGGAAAAAAAATGTCTCTTCAAATCTTTAGCACATTTTTTATTAAGGTTATTACTTTTTGGTAATTGAATTGTAGGAGTTTATATATTTTGGAGATTAACCCCTTACCAGATATATAATTTTAAAATATTTTTTTCCCAAACAATAGATACCTTTTCAATCTTGATTATTTCTTTGCAGAAGCTATTAAATTCAATGTAATTAAAATCCCAAAGTAATTTTTTTGCAGATTTAGAAAAAAACAGTTCTACAATTCATATGGAACCACAAAAGATCTCAAATAGCTAAATATCTTGAAAAAGAACGAAGGTAGAAGCATCATATTTCATGATTTCAAAATATATTAAGTTACATTAATCAAAACAGTATAGTGCTGACATAAAGACAGACATACAGACTAATACAACAGAATAGAAAACCTAGAAATAAATCCACACATATACAGTCACTTGATCTTTGGCAGAGGTGCCAAAAATACACAAGGAAAGAAGGGTAGTCTCTTCAACAAGTGGTGCTGGGAAAACTGAATATCCACATGTAAAAGAATGAAACTAGGGGCGCCTGGGTGGTGCAGTCGTTAAGCGTCTGCCTTCAGCTCAGGGCGTGATCCCGGCGTTATGGGATCGAGCCCCACATCAGGCTCCTCTGCTATGAGCCTGCTTCTTCCTCTCCCACTCCCCCTGCTTGTGTTCCCTCTCTTGCTGGCTGTCTCTCTCTGTGAAATAAATAAATAAAATCTTTAAAAAAAAAAAAAAGAATGAAACTGGACCCTTATTTTACACAATACACAAAAATCAACTCAAAATAGATTAAATACTTAAACATAAAACATGAAACTGTAAAACTCCTAGAAGAAAACAGAAAGGAAAAGCTTCAGGACGTTGGTCTTGTCAGTGGTTTCACGGATGTGACATCAAAAGGACAGGCAACAAAAATGAAAATAAACAAGTGGGACCACATACAAACTTTTTTGAGGGTTTTACTTTTAAGAAGGGAAGGAATAATAAAATAGGATAAAAACAAAGATGGAGACAAACCATTAAGGGACTCTTAACTATAGGGAACAAACAGGGTTGCTGGAGGGGAGGTGGGTGGAGGAATGGAATAACGGAGTGATGGGCAGTAAAGAAGGCACTTGATATAATGAGCACTTGGTGTTATATGCAAGTAGGGAATCTAAATTCTCCCCAAAATTAACAATACACTATATGTTAACTAACTTGAATTTACATAAAACCAAAACTAAAAAATATTAGTTGAAACAAAATACACTTTAATATCTATCTAAATTCATTTAATATATTTTATAACTTTTTATCTACGTTAAGTGCGTAATTCATTTTCAGTATCTTCTTTCTAATAAAAAGTTAAGATCCATATTTTTTACTGTGTACAGCTTTGGCTGAATCCTATAGGTGTTCCATGTGTGTAATATTTTCTTCAGTATTAATTTAAAAAAGACTCTTTAAAATTTAGTTTCCCCTTTTAGGAAAAATTACTTAGAAGATTGACTTTTTTTTTAATTTCCTGTTTTATATTAATTCAAAAAATAGATTTGATTGCATCAAAGTTAGGGAATATTGCCTTTATACTAACTATTTGGAAATTTTACTGAGATTTTCTTTGTGGAAAAGACATAATTGATTTTATAAGTAATATTTGTAAATTTAAAAAGAATATACAGGTTATGGTATAAAAGTCTAGGAATATTGAGGATGATATCCAAATCTCTTGTATCATTCCTCTGACTCCTCAAGCTATTAAAGTCTGAGGTAAATAAGTTATTGTCTCCTAACAGTAACCTGTGTTGGAAGGGAGGAAGGTGACAATCTTTGTTTCTAATACTCTTGTTTTATATATTTTGCTTCTACATTAAAGGAGTGAGTGTTTATAAATGCTCATAATTTTATTGATTTCTCATTGCAAAAGATTTACATTTGTCCCATTAATACAATATATGACATTTTTCCTGAGTACTGTCATTTAATATAAAATTACCATCTTAAAATATTTTTATTTGCCCTTATCTTATATTTTTGCCTATGTGTTATTTATTTGCTTAGTTTTAGTTTTTCTAGTGTAAAACTACCTATAGTTGCATTTTACTTTCCTTTTTTCTTTAATAATATGTAAAAGAGTTTTAATCTTAATTTACACTTACTATAATAAGCTCTTATTTCTTGGTTGATTTTACATTCTATGTTATTAGGATTCTTATGGGTTCTTTTTTTGTTGTTGTTTTTATGTATGTTGCTAAAATAAGACTCTTGTTCATTCCATTTTTCCCTTGCAACATTGGAATGTTTTTGTGTCAGGTTTGTATTTTTGTAGAGGTATCCTTAATTTTAAAAACATTTATAGTGGGGTGCATGGGTGACTTAGTCGGTTAAGCGTCAGACTCTTGATTTTGGCTCAGGTCATGGTCTCACTGTCCTGAGATAGAGCCCCTCATTGGGCTCCACACTGAGCCTGGAGCCTGCTCAGGATTCTCTCTCTCCCTCTCCCTTTGACTCTCCCCCTACTCACGTTCTCTCTTTCCCTCTCTCTCTCTCAAAAAAAAAAAAAAAAAAATGCAGGTATAGATTTTAAGAAATGTGATGCTTTTCTGATCTCCGTTGGGTATAACCTGTTTTCCTATTGTTCCATTTCAGAAATGTTTGATGATCAATTCCATGTTATAACTGTTCTGAAATGTTCCTATATAATGGTGAAATTTTTGCATATATCATTGTCACATTGTAATTTTTTTAAAAGTTGTTATGATTATTCTCACTTTTTTACTTTTCCTAGGATCTCAAAACTTCATATATGGATGTTGAAACTTTCTCTTATTATCCCACTGTAGCTGTAAAACAACGATTGAAGTCTGAGCTTTTATGTCCAAGAAATTCTAGACAATGAAGTCTCTAGGGGAAAAAGAGGGGAATTGTGAAAATGAATAGCTGACTCTTGCCCTGAAAACTTGTCGGTTTATTTTGGAAGATACATATATAGCCAACTTATTCAAATCCAAATATATCAGTAATGAATAGAGATGAACTGGTGTCAGGGAAGAAAATAAGGACAGAAGGAAGAACTTAGCAAAAGAATAAGAGAAGATATGAAATGACTGGCATGTTCACATACCAAACAATGATAGAGTGAATCTAAATCTAAAAGGGCACAGGACTGAGTGGCAAAGGATCTAACTAGAAATGATAATAGGTATGCGAGTGAGAGGATTGGGAGTATGAACTTTATCCTGTATGCAATTAGAATAATTGAAAGCTTTTGTTCAAGGGAATGATATGAAAAGTCTTAAGTTTAAGAATAACTCAGATAATGAGCAGAAAATGACTTAGAGCTGAGATAAAAGTCTGAACAAAGGTAGGGAAAAAAATTTATATAAAGACATTTTTGGCACCAATTTATCAAAATTCATATATAAATTACATGTGGGTGTTATTGGAGATGTGTGGTCAGAATTATCTCTTAGATTTCAGGTATGAATGATTGTTGGATGCTGCAGCCATTCACTGAGTTTGAAACAAGATGGAAAAGCAGGTTTCATTCTACATAAAATTTATTTTGGGAAGCAGTAGAATTTAGCAATCAAATGCAAGCGAAATAGTGAATTTCAAATCACTGCACTTGCCCTTACTGGTTTTTGACATTGTACACATTACTTAATCTTTCTTAGTTTCGTTCATGATAAAACACGTAGAGTAATTCCTTTGAAGGGATTATTACAGAAATTAAAGCAAATATTGTATATGAAATATATTACTATTTCTATCATAATATAATAATTAATATTACTATTTTGTACATAATATGCTTGGGGATTTCTACTGGAGAACTACACAGATGTTCAGAGTTTAGTAGATTAACTAAAATGAGCTTTGCATTCAGGAGAAAGTTTAATACTGGAGAAATAATTTTATATAGTGGATATCATGAAAGGGACTGTGTAAAATTATAACAGGTCATCTGTGGACAAGAAAGCAGATGAAAAACTAATGCTAAGCCACAAGATAAATAATTTTAAGTATTAAGAAGGAAAATCAAAATAGTTAAGCTAAAAGGGGAGAGAATATCTAGGAAGACGGATATCACAAAGAAATCAAGGCAGGTGAAAAGTGAAGTGTATTTCACAATCCAGGAATCAAATTCAGGTAGTTTCAGTGGAGTGGTAGAGGAAAAAAATACAGTGCAGTGAATTCAAGACTCGCTGAGAGGCAGAAGAGTGAAAAAAGTGGGTGTATATTACTCTTGAGAGTCTATGTCAAAAAAGGAGAAGGAAGTGGAAGCTGAAATACGTTGATCACTTTGTCCATTTTCTGGAAGGAGTGGAAAGGACTGAACATGTTTGCAGACTAGGGATTCAGGGAGAGTAGTAAAGTACAGCAAAACCAGTGAGGAGAATGAGAAAAGAAGTCAATAAGAAGGTGTTGACTTACATCATTCATATAAATGATCATGTACTTACACGCTCAAGTAGAAAAAGAAAAAGGTCTGTATTCAAATAAGAATTCAAATCTCAACACACAGCTCTGCATCTTTTATTTTCTACAGTTTCCATTAGTGTGTCCTGTTATAAGATGCATATATCATTTCTAGGGCCCTCATAAGTATAGCAAAAATCACACGATACTCTTTGATTTTTTAGATTTTGTTTTAGTTTCTTCCCTCTTACCATCTCTTATGCCTCATCCCTCCTATATCTGACTATCCATGTTTCCAAAATATGCACATTTCACAAAGGAATGTATTTCCCTTTTCTGCTACAGGCACATATTCTGTAGAATGTTACATTGCAAATGCAAACTTTGGGAAAAAAAATAAAGAGTCAGTCACTCTGATAAACCATAGAAATAGGTTAGAAAACAGTAGATGTAATCTGTTTTCTGCCACTCCATACTGACAAGATGGACTAAGTTGGCAATTACTGACTTAGAGAAAGTTGGGTTTATCAAATGCAATATCTAAAAGAGAAAAAAAAAATCTGTGTTTTCTTTGGTTTATTTATCCTATGGCCAAATAGTTACCATATAGTATTAATTTAATTTTTGCAGTTCTGTTACCATATCAAATGCAATATCTAAAAGAGAAAAAAAAATCTGTGTTTTCTTTGGTTTATTTATCCTATGGCCAAATAGTTACCATATAGTATTAATTTAATTTTTGCAGTTCTGTTACCAAGTAGAATAAAAATCCCAGTGAATGAACATAGATGTTCATTAAGTACAGGGATATTTGTGGAATCTTCTTCTTTAGTTAATTCTAGATAAGCAAAATTCTTTTACCTTATAGTATCAGGAGAGATCTAAACTATGATTTTATTGTTGGGCATTTTTATTATGATTTTTTCCTTGGTAACCTCTACATTTTTTAATACTACTGGAAGAGCTAATTTGGAGCATATAAAACTGCATCTACCAGTATTAAGCTATAATGATGTAAAAAGTTTTGATTCAGTAGTCATGTCATATTTGGTCAATTGCCAGCAATTGCCATTAGTGAGAAGTGAAGCACCTACAAGAAGTACCAAATCGGTAAGAGAAACAAATCAAAGGGAGATGAAATGATCCGTAATGAGCAGAGAAAAATCAATAAGGGAAAAAAAGAGCCTCTCTCTTAAAATGAATGAAGAGACAGGCTGATGTTTGAACTACATTTGTTCCATGTAAGTAGTCACTCTGAGCAGGAAAGCTTAGCCCAAAAATACTTGTTGCTTGTTCAATTCTCCTTGATTGAGAGTCTATTCTAAAACTGTATACATTGGTGTACTGAATAATACATTGAAGAATGTGTGTCCTATTAAAAAATCCTGTTTAAAGAGGAAAGCTTAAAGCAAGGTTACAGTTTATAAAACCCTCTCGTATACAATAGTAAGCCAGACAACTTATTGTCATTCTAGACTACATCACTTCTACTAGCCTAATTACGATTGAATAAAGAATAGACTGAATTCTCAGTCTAGAGTGTAGGTTCACCTTGGGGCTAACTTAATTCGGTGTTCTGTCTTGAAGCAAATAGAAAACTTTTCAGGAAAACATCAAAGAAGAATTCGTAAGTCCTCAAAGAGCTAAACTATTTCGTGGATCCCAGAAGGATAAATGGGAACTTTGATGAGAATGAAGAATGTAGCATCTCAAAGGTGTGATTGCTCTGCTATTCTGTTCAGTTCCTCCCATTAAGAAAACTGCTTCACCTTCTGATTAACAATACGCTTTTGTAGTAAATTCATTGCTTTAACTGGAGAATGCACAAAAGCACGGGAATTCAGGATTTTAGGGGATCATTCAGTGTATCATTTCTCAAGTACACCATGTCTCCCAAGGATTAGACAAAATCAGGAGTATATCCAGTACCTCTAATGGGAGGGGCAAGGGTCATCTTTTCTAATTATAGAAATTTGGGGGAAGGTTAAGGGAAGAGGTTTCATCCTCCCCCAGTGCACAAATGATTTTATTAACCCAAATCTTTGGATTCCAAGTCAAGGGCTTTTGGTAGCCAGCCTTAAAGATGGCCCCTAATGCCTCCTGGTATTCACAACTTTGTGAATTATGCTAGTGTCGGTCTGTTTGGTGAATCAGATATTGCAGAAGGGATGGTATGTCACTTCTGAGTTTGAGTTATAAGAGATTACAGCTTCCAGCTTTCTCGCTCTCTCACTCTCTCTTTCTCTCTCTGAGATCATTCCATCTGGGGGAAGCCCTGTAGAGGCCCACATGGTGAGGAACTGAAACCAAAACCTCTTACTAATAGCCATGTGAGTGGGCTTGGAAACAGATTTTCCAGTGCAGTTCATAGAGATGCAGACCAGCCAGCAACTTGACTGCAACATCATGAGATACCCTGAGCCAGAGACACATGGCTAAGCTACTTCTGGATTTCTGACCCTCAGAAACTGACGTTATGAAGTTTCTTGTCTTAAGCCACTAAATTTGGCAGTAATTTATTATGCAGCAGTATTTAGGTACCATGGCTATTTTCATCTACACTGGAACAAAAGTTTTCTTTTATGAAATGATTTTTTAAGATAAATGATGACAAAGATTCTTTCGTTTTATGATTGTCACTCATAGAGTGGGACTGTACCCTTTCAGTAACTGTGATCCAGGAAATTTAAAAGAAAAAAAGGTTATATTCTGTTTTTCATAATTTTGGTGATCTTATTTAGTTCATGGTGTCCAGGACACATGGCAGGCACTAAGATTAGGGGCAATCTCTACAAAAACTGTGAAGGTTTACGTTCTGCTATTAAGTATTTTTATTGTCCTTTCTCCAAGTAATTCTAGCTTCTTGTACTGGTCTATATGTATAAGGATAATAGTACTGGGTTGTTAGATAAAATGAGTGAATATATGTAAAGTACTTCAAACAGTGTCTGGAATTTTGTAATTACTCTATACATGCACATTCCTGTATTATTTCCATCTCATCATCCTGACAGAGATATTCTCAGGAAAATCTCAACCTGTGATCCTCCCTTCTCATCCAGAGTTTATTGTCCTAGAATGTATTCTTCTGCATTATAAAGATCTTCATGTTTCTTGAGATAATACCTTAACGCTCCAGATTTTGGGTCCATCCCTTTGCCAGGATCAATTTATTGGATAATATTCAAATTTAAATATAGCCTACTTTTTAAATAAGAGATCATCCCAAACATCTTAACATAAAAAGGAAATGTCAATAATCATTGGTCCTTTAATGAGAAAAGGAATCACCAGTTGATTTAAGGCCTGTAGTGTCAGTTACCCCAAGAGAGTAACAGAGAAATAATAGGAAACTAGGTTTGAATGCAGACTCTGCCACATAAGCAAGGAGTCCAGAATACAGCTTTAATACAGATTTTGACATATGTCCTTACTGTAAAAAATAGATTTTTCTTATTGTAAAAAGAATAATTTTACCATACTTTAACATAATAACTTAGAAAGTATTAAGGAGGTAAAGTTATAAGGGAACTAAAAAGTCATATAAATCCCTATGCTGAACTTGGAAGTAATCCCTCTAGTGCTTGGCCTGTACATATTTCATCCAAGGTAAGACACCATCAATTTTAAGATGCTCCATTGTTATGAACTACTATGAAAGAAAATAAATATGTTGCCAGTTAAAACTATGATAAAATGGGGCGCCTGGGTGGTTCAGTCAGTTAAGCGTCTGCCTTTGGCTCAGGTCATGATCCCGGAGTCCAGGGATCTGGTCCCATGTCAGGCTCCCTGCTCAGTGAGGAGGCTCCTTCTCCCACTGCCCTTCACCCTGATTGTGCTCTCTCTCGAATAAATAAAATCTTTAAAAAAATAAAACTATGATAAAATGCTTGTCTATGACATATTATTATTACCTTTATTTTTAAAAGGTCTTTTTTGGCAATTTAGCAGATAACTCTAGTCACAAATCACAGTTGTACATACAGAAGGAAGAAAATATGAGCAAAACAAATTGGTTAAGATACTCCTAAATTGTCTTTACATGAAATACAAATTCTGTTGAATCATTGTCTCAGAGTGGTCCATGTACATGCTTTTACCCATAATATCTGCTGGACTATAAGGGCATAGATGATGCAGTGTTTCTTAAAAGTGTTCTGGGGCACCTGAGTGGCTCAGTCAGTTAAGCTTCTGACTCTTGCTTTTGGCTCAGGTCATGATCTCAGGGTAGTGGGATTGAGCCCAATGTTGGGCTCCATGCTCAGCGGGGAGTCTGCTTGAGATTTTCTCTCCCTCTTCTTCTGCCCTTTCCTCCACTCACATACTCTCTTTCTCTAAATGAAATCTTTAAAGAAAAAATTTTTAAAAGAGTGTTCTATTGTCTTCTTCGAGCTCTTCTTTTAAGCTACTGACACTCATTCTGTAAGTTTTGGTGCACATACAGGCAATTGCAGATAAGTCAGTTCTGCTATCTCATCAACAAAAATGATAAGATCCACTCCAATTTCAGAGATGTTAGGATAACAAAACAGTGTGAGCATCAGTTAGCATCTAGTCAGAAAATAGAAGTAATGTCAAGAAATTCAGTAGAAAGAATTTAATACAGAACTACTTAGAGAATTTTTAGAGAGCTAAAAAGGCAAACAGATGTAGGTCAGACAACCAGAGATTTGCCACTGAAGGAAGCTGCTCTCACTTTTAAGGTGGACACATGAAGGGATGGGGTGTTGTTATTTGAGCACTTTAGCCAGTTTGCCTGGAAAAAACTGGAATCATGGAAGAGAAACTGGTGGAGCTAGAACCATAGAGGCAATGTCTGGCTGAGGATGCCTTCTATATAGCAGGGAGCAGAGAGAGACGCATTGCCTCTTCCCTTTGCCTCCTCTAGTTGCTCACAGGTACCTTCCATTAGTTGAAACTAAGGAAGTCAGCAGGCAAGAAGCCTAGGGAATAGAGTTTGCAGGGCCAGCAGAGCAAGAGATGGGTGAGAAATTGCTCTGAGAGCAAACATGGAAACACCAACAGAATAAGCATTTTAGAATTGATTAAATGTGATATTTCTCTATCAGTATCCTTATCTGTATAATGAATGTGACCATATAATGCATGCTTTTTTATAATCCACCTTTTTATATTCACAGTATCTTATATGTGTATATCTATTGAAATTCTATTTGTCCTTTTTTGGTTCTGTTGGGTACTACATTACTTGGATACATTTATTAAAGAAATTCATAAAAGAGTTTGTCTTTCTCTGTAGCTATATAAACTTTTCACTCATTTTTACATATTTTTTGCATAATACACGTTTTTGGTGTCCTCCCCTTGAAAGTGAAAACCCCTTCGATGCTTTTATACTTCTTGCATATTTCTAATAAAGATAACTTTAAATCATTTTTAAATTTTGCTATCCATCAAACATTAGCACACATATATATTTATTAAACTAGACTGGTTGGAATAATAAAATAGACATCCAAATTATAACTTTTCTAAGGAGGCTGTTTGTTATAACAGAAAGTTCATGTTTGCATTTTAGAGTCATATGAATGTTGCACACCATTCTATAGTTACACATGCTAACTAATAATTAGTTATTTGGGTGAGTTATTTAAACTCTAAATTAGGTTTCTTCTTCTACCAAATGGGGATCATAATTCCCACCTCTTAATTTATTGTGAAACTATATAAAATATGCCTGGCACACAACATACACTCAATGTTATTCCCATCCCTCCAGCCTCAATCTTACAATTCCATGCAATTTTCCCTTTCTGTTTTTATTCAACAAATGGTAAGACTGGCAACTATGATTCAGTCAAATCATTGCTTTATTTTGATTTTGATTATGCAGGGCTCTGAAACTGTGGCTGAGAAGTGATTATTAAGTGATTTTTTTTTAGTGCATGGATGTTATTATTTTAATTTAAATTTTAGGTAGTTAACATACAGTGCAATATTGATTTCTGGAGTATAATTCACTGATTGATCACTTACATACTGCATCCAGTGCTTATCCTAACAAGTGCCCTCCTTAGTACCCATCACCCATCTAGCCCACCCCCTACCCACCTCTCTCCATCAACCCTCCATTCTCTATTGTTAAGAGTCTCTTACGGCTTGTTTCCCTCTCTCCTTTTTTTTTTCTTTTCCCCCATTCCATATATGAGTGAGATCATATGAGATTTCATTGTTTTTGATGGCTGAGTAATATTCCATTATATATGTATATATAAAATTCCATAATATTACATATATATATTCCATATTATATATATTTTTTTACATATTTTGTATATATATATATATATATATATATATCACTCTTCTTTATCCATTCATCAATCAATGGACATTTGGTCTCTCTCCATAGGTTGGCTATTATTGACAATGCTGCTATAAACATCAGGGTGCATGTATTCCTTTGAATCTATATTTTTGTATCCTTTGGGTACATACCCTATCCTATTTTTGGGTACATAGCCTATTTACCCTATCCTTTGGGTAAATACCTATTAGAGAAATTGCTAGACCATAGAGTAGTTCTATTTTTAATATTTTGAGGAACCTCCATACTGCTCTCGGAATGGCTGCACCAGTATGCATTCCCATCAACAATGCAAGAAGGTTCCCCTTTCTCCGCATCCTTACCAACACCTGTTGTTTCTTGTGTGGTTAATTTTAGCCATCCTGACAGGTGTGAGATGGTATCTCATCATGGTTTTGATTTGTATTTCCCTGATGATAAGTGATGTTGAACATCTTTTTATGTGTTTGTTAGCCATCTGGATTTCTTTCTTGGAAAAGTGTGTATTCATGTCTTCTGCCCATTTCTTAACTGGGTTATTTGCTTTTGGTTGTTGAGTTTGATAAGTTCTTTGTAGATTTTGGATACTAACCTTTATCAAAGAAGACAAGGATGTCCACTCTCAACATTACTATTTAACATAGTACTGGAAAGCTTAGCCTCAACAATCAGACAATAAAAAGAAATAAAAGGCATCTAAATTGGCAAGGAAGAAGTCAGACTTTCACTATTTGCACATGACATGATACTCTATGTAGAAAACCTGAAAGACTCCACCCCAAATTTGCTATAACTCATATATAAATTCAGCAAAGTCACAGTATAGTATTTCTTCACTTTGTGAAGAAATGTTGCATTTTTCTACACCAATAATGAAGCAGCAGAAAAAGAAATCAAGGAATCAATCCCATTTGCAATTGCACTAAAAATAAGATACCTATGAATAAATCTAACTAAAGAAGTAAAAGATCTGTACTCTGAAAACTATAGAACACTTATGAAAGAAATTGAAGAGGATGCAAAGAAATGGAAAAACATCCCATGCTCACGGATTGGAAGAACAAACGTTAAAACGTCTATATTACCCAAAGCAATCTACACATTTAATGCAATCCCTATCAAAATATCACCAGGATTTTTCACAGAGCTAGAACAAGCTATCCTAAAATTTGTATGGAACCACAAAAGACCCTGATTAGTCAAAGCAACCCCAAGAAAGAAAAGCAAAGCTGGAGGCATCACAATTCCAGATTTCAAGTTATTACAAAAATGTAGTCATCAAGATGGTATGGTACTGGCACAAAAAAAGACACAGAGATCAATGAAACAGAGTTAAGAACCTAGAAATGGACCCTCAACTCTATGGTCAACTAATCTTCAACAAATTAGGAAAGAATATCCAATGGAAAAAAAGACACTCTCGGGGCGCCTGGGTGGCACAGCAGTTAAGCGTCTGCCTTCGGCTCAGGGCGTGATCCCGGCGTTATGGGATCGAGCCCCACATCAGGCTTCTCCGCTATGAGCCTGCTTCTTCCTCTCCCACTCCCCCTGCTTGTGTTCCCTCTCTTGCTGGCTGTCTCTATCTCTGTCAGATAAATAAATAAAATCTTTAAAAAAAAAAAAAAAGACACTGTCTTCAACAAATGGTGTTGGGAAAATTGGACAGCCGTGTGCAGAAGAATGAAACTGGACCACCTTCTTACACCATATACAAAAATAAATTCAAAATGGATGAAAGACCTAAATGTGATACAGGAAACCATAAAAATCCTAGAGGAGAACACAGGCAGCAACCTCTTTGACATGAGCTGTAGCAACTGCTTACTAGACACATCTTCTGAGGCAAGGGAAACAAAAGCAAAAATGAACTATTGGGACTTCATCAAGATAAAATCTTCTGCACAATGAAGGAAATAATCAACAAAATGAAAAGACAGAGCCAACAGAGTGGGAGAAGGTAGTGCATGGATGTTAAAGCAGCTACCCAGTCTTCCATCCAGTTGTTCTTCCATTCATTCATCAATTTAGCGAATATTGATTTACTGCCTTCAAGTTTCAGACACTCTATTGGGTGCTAAGGATATGATGGAAACCAAAACCAAAACCAAACCAAATGAGAGAGAGTGAGTGAGAGAGAGAGAGAGAGAGAGAGAGAGGGAGCAAACACAAGCTAACTTGAGTGAATGAGAGCAAGAGAGGGAGTGAGAGTATGAGCAAGCACAAGAGTGAGCTAGCAAAGAAGAAAGAAGAAAGCAACACAAGATTCACAGTTTCTAAGGGTGAGGAGTACTGCTGTTTAATGATTCTACAAAGGCACAGAAATTTAATTCATAATAAAAAGCTATACAAAAGTAAAAGTTAAAACGAGAAATCATAACAGCACCCTGGTTTAGTTTGTCAGTTGAAGGAAGGTTTTCTGTAAAAGAAACATTTAAGACATTTAAGCTGAGTAGTAGTAACAAGAGAAAGTGGAAAAAGTTTGGTTGAAAGAATTAGCAAATTTATCCATTTTTTAATGCTAGGTTCTACTTTCAGTATATCATGGCCTTATTCATAGATATTACATATAAAATGTTTAGTAAACTCTGTTCTTGACAATTTGTAGTCTGGGCTTTTTATGTCAACTTCTTTATTTTACGAGTAGGTAGCTTAAAGTATAATGATTTCATTACTGAACTCTGTATTATTCCTCACTGTGAAAGTTTCTGTTGACAAGAATATTAAATAATGTGGAACTTTTGTCGACCCTACTTTGTCCTTCATCTCAGTGACTTAGAGTCAATTATGGCTACATATATCCATACTATTTGGTTAAAAGAGACCAAAGCTCAAAATAGTTTAATTTAAAAAAAAGGATTTCAGGGATGGTTGGGTGGCTCAGTTGGTTAAGCATCTGTCTTTGTCTCAGGTCATGATCCCAGGTTCCTGGGATCAAGTCCCACACTGGGCTCCTTGCTCAGTGGAGAGCCTGCTTCTTCCTCTGCCTGCAGCTCTCCCTGCTTGTGCATTTTCCCTCCCTCTCTCTCACTCTCTCTCTGACAAATAAATAAAATCTTTTTAAAAATTTAAAAAAGGAATTCATTAGTCCATGTAAATCACAAGTCTGTTTTTATCAAAATCTCTAAATTTATCATATATATATATATATATATATATATATGTACCTAAGATGAGAACTATTAGGGATTGATATAGATACCTCATTACTAATTTTTATACAGAACTCATATTTTAATACTTTAAAAAATAAGTTTGGTGGGAAAAATCTTGACTTGCTGCCACTTTTGCCACTTTTTTGAGTATGTTCTTTACAGATAGAGTAGAACATATTCTGTTCTGTGCAAATGACAAGAATCCATTTTCTTAGATTTGGAGCCAACTGAATTGATTAGATAATTAATGTCAGAAAGAATAAATTCACATCAGCTCTTCTAAAACCAAAGACATATATTGCCTTTTGGTACATGTCTTCCAACAATTTACTGCTTTTATCCAGCAATGAGGTGTATTTTGGAGTATGTACTGTGGTCTTTTATTATTAAGTATTTGTGGGTGCTTTGCTGAAGAATACACATACAGATACACACTTTTTAAAAAAAAATCAGGAAGTATGACTAAAATGAGCTGTTCATCTTTTCTAGAATAATTCATTGCTACAGATCTTAAAGCTTTCATTATTTGTGCTTTCATTCAATAGTGTGATTTCCTAATAGCCCTCGGAGACCCAGGAACTGTTGTATGTCCTACCTCAGTTCAGAGAAAGAAAGACCTTTAAATTCTTTAAATAGAAAGACCTTCTATTAAATTAGGCATTTTGTGTGTGTGTGTGTGCATGTATCATTTTTATTCTCTCTCTCTGTCTTTATCTCTCTCTCTCTCTCTGTCTCTCTGTCTCTCATAAAGTCTGTTGTTTCTCCTCCTTGCTTTAACTATTAACTCCTGTCTGGCTTTGGTTTAAGAGATAGCACAGAATCCATGCACTAGAGTTTATCAGGGAGAATAACCTCAAACTCACTACTGCTCAATGTCTGAAAGTCTGTGGAAATAAATACAAAGGATTTCCTGAAAATTAAGTAATCCATCCATTTTTCTTGCTCAGATTCTTAACCTTCGGTAAATGAGTATTTAAGAGCTTCTTAAAATTATATATAAATTTTATGCATATGAATTTTAATGGACAGTCTATTATTTTCACTAGGTATTCAGAATGGTCTGTAATTAAGAAATGGTTAAGAATCACCTCACCTGATATTTTTAAATCTATAATTGGATTAAGCAGAAGACCAGAACACTGTGTGCTGTGTATCTGGACTTCGGTACTCCAGAAATGCATGAGTATTTGATTGTGCCTGGGGTGAATATGTTAAAATTACACATGCACACGCACACACACACACACACACACACACACTCATTTAAAAAAAGAAAATAATAGCAGAAACAAAACGTATCACTTTGCCTAGTGAAGATATTTACCTTTGGTCTCCATATGAACAATAAATGTGCTTTTTTGAGAAAGTGGCTGATCTTGATTGTGTTTTGTCTGGTTTTAGTGTTACAGATAGTGAACTGCCAAATTAGAGGCTTGGTGTTTTGTTCTCCAGGGCATGCGTTTTGTGTAACTTTTGAATTTATTCTTTAGTTTCTACCTTTATTTACCTTTGCCACAAATTCTTCACTTCTTTTTCTCATGTATTTTGTTGTACTGTTTTTGTTTGTTGTTGTTGTTGTTTTTTTTAATAAATTGCCCTAAATCATTTCAAAAGCACCGAGAGTACAAATATAAATGAATAAATAAATAACAATAGTGACTGAGACAACATATAAATCACTTTGTTTGTTTTATATGTTTTTTCACATGGTCCATAGTTCTAAAATCCTTTCAGAAATGATTTATTTAGCAACATACTTTTGTAGTTTTTTGTTGTAAATATTTATTATTTAGGTTTAAGAGGTACTGATGTATCCTTAATATAGTAGTAAAAAAAAGTGGCCAACATTGAAAATGAATCCAAACTATTTTAACTTGAATGGTAAAGTGGGGAAGCTCTTTTTTTTCCTGTTAGGTTTAAAAACATATTTCAGGTATCGCTGCTTTTGGTAAGTGCACTATTTTGCAGTTGCTTATTCAGGTACTCTAACAAAATTGAATATACTACTTAGAAATTGTCTACTATGTCTTCTACTTATAAACATAATTATGAGGTTCTGCCTTGGGAAGTATTTTAGTGAACACCAGTATATTTTGCCTGTGTGTGTGTACAACTAAGCTTTGTCTTTTCGTAAAATTGCACTCATTTATATAATCCCTATTTTGGTTTCTTTTAGTTTTAAACTTGTATTTGTAGTTAGATAATAGATATTGCTCCTTTGTTGCCATTCAGTATGAATGGGTTGCTGACTGTCTTACTGTGTTGTGGTAGGATGTGCTGATGAGTGGGAAGAGTACAAAAAGGAATTGATTTTTCTTTTTATGTCCTAAGTAGGGTTCTCCAGTCTGCACTGCAGTGTATAGAATAGTCATTTGAATCTATGTTTAGTGGTAAGTCGAAGCCCAAGCCTTGGGCACAGCTAATCTAATGAGCATACTGTAGAGGTCAACTATAAACCACTTCTTCCCAGCTACATATTGTGCTGTAATGGAAGCATTAAGGGTTAACCTAGAGAAAAGAATGAGAATCCTTTTCACATTACACAAAACTCTAGCAGTGACAGGTTAGGTAAAATTTAAAAATTATATATACTTTGGATAGCCTGCATCCCCAAGAATATGCTGTGTCCTCAGACAAACTAAAAAGTCTTCCCTCCTCACATATCTCATTCCAGGCAATGCCTAGGCTTCGTTCTATGCACGGTGCATGATAAGTGTTCAGTTAATACTTATAGGGTAATTGATAACATGGTAAGGAAAAAGAAGGGCCCTGTATAATGGACCTGTGACTGAGATATAGCTGTCAGGAAAGAAAAATGAAGTGCCCAGGTTACCAAAAACTAGGTTTGCTGAAATAAAAGGAAATGGCTGTCTGGTAGCTCCTGGGCAGAGGGCTAATATCCACTGCTCCCTTCTACATTATGGGTGATTTAGTGCTCTGCTGGAAGATGTGGTCATTGTTCTACTGTGCTTCTGTTGGAAATATCACTGCTAGGCTGACCCTTAAAGAAGGAAAAGAAAATGTGAGCATCTCTTCATTCACAAGTTTGCAGTGAATTGCTAAACTGTAAAGACTTCACTCTTAATACAGAAAGAGAAAGCCTGTGATAGTTTTTTTTTTTTTCTTTAAGGGCTGCTAAAATAGCCTGAGGGACAATCTCTCCAAGTAGTTGCAAGTAGGCAGAGAAAAGGAGAACCAAGGCACTTCAGACTGAAGACTCTAGTGGGCTTCGCAGTACGTATCTGAAGGAGTAGCTATGAGAACCTATATTCTTTCTACTTTTGGAGAAGCTCAGTACTATTGTATAAAGTAGTCTCTAAAATAAAATAAGGACTATAGAGGTATGAATTCAGGGCTGTGAAATCAACTCAAAGAAGATAAAGGCTTCTAGGTTCTTCTGCTAACTGCCTTTGAGAGTGTTTGGACCTTAATCCCTTTGATTAATTTCTTCATGTCACTGTATTACTGCTTTATCTGTCAGGATTTGGCCTGAGAAAGAGAATCACTCTGAGTGATGTAGAGCAGAGATTTATCATAGAGACTTTTACCTCGTACAATTGTGGGAGCTGGTGTAGAAATCTATGCAAGGCTGCTGCCTTTGCATCTTATGCTAGGTCTCAAGTCTCAAAAGATCAGCTAGGCCATCAGTCTAGAAGGAAAGCTGGATGAGTAACAGGGGAGAAAAGAGAAAAACTGGAACCTATGAAGACAAACTGCAACCCATGAAGCCAAATGGAGACCCACATCTGTGTTATACTGCTACCAGATCTGTGATGTACATAACCTGCAGGAGAAGCTGCTGTCATTTGCCATAGAACTGAATAAAAATCTTAAAGTTCACGGTTAGCATAACATTCTTCAATCATAGCATATTATCAGCTTACTCCCACCTTTCCACTCCCACTCTCCCATCTACACACTCCTCAACTCTCCACAGAAAATTTAAAAATTTCCAAAAGATTTGAAAAAGTCTACCAAACATCATCTGAAATTGAACCACAGTTATCTTCAAGAAGCAGAATCCTTTTTGAGGGTACTTTTAGACTAAAAGTGATTTTCCAAGAAGATGATTTTCAATACAGACATACCCAGAAATATTGTGGGTTGGGTTCCAGAGTACAATAAAGCGAATATCGCAACAAAGTGAGTTAAATGAATGTTTTGGTTTCCCAGTGTATATAAAAGTTATGTTGGGGTGCCTGGGTGGCTCAGTTGGTTAAGCATGTACCTTCAGCCCAGGTAGTAATCTTGGGGTCCTGGGATCCAGCCCCACGATAAGCTTCCTGCTCAGTGGGGAGTCTGCTTCTCCTTCTCCCTCTGCCCCTCCCCTCTGCACCTGTTCTCTCTCTCAAACAAATAAAATCTTTAAAAAATAATAATAAAAAAATAAAAGTTATGTTTACTATATTATGGTCTATTAAGTCTGCAACTGTATTATGTCTTTAAAAAACAGTGTACATACCTTTATTAAAAAATACTTTTGCCAGGGCCCTGGGTGGCTTAGGGCACCTTGGTAGCTCAGTCAAGTGTCCAACTCTTGATTTCGAGTCAGGTTATGATCTCAGGGTCCCTAGATTGAGCCCGACATTGGGCTCTGCACTGTGCGTGGAGCCTGCTTGAGATTCTTTCCCTCCCTCTCCCTCTGCTCATTCCCCTGTGTGCATGCTCTCTAAACAAACAAACAAACAAACATATAAAAATAGTTTTTGGTAAAAGGGCTAGCCATTATCTGAGCTTTCAGGGATTTGTAATCTTTTTGCTGATAGAGGGTCTTGCCTTGATGCTGACGGCTGCTGACTGATCAGGGTGGTGGTTGCTGAATGTTGATTGGCTTGACAATTTCTTAAAATAAGACAGTAGTGAAGTTTGTCACATCAGTTAACTCTTCCTTTCATGAACAATTTCTCTGTAACATATGATGCTGTATGATGGCATTTTACCCACAGTAGAACTTCTTTCAAAATTGGAATCAATCCTCTTAAACTCTGCTGCTGTTTTATCAACTAACTTTATGCAATATTCTGAACCCTTTGTTGTCATTTCAACAATCTTCACAGCATCTTCACCAGGAGTAGAAGAAATCACTATCTTTGCTCATTCATAGTATCAAATCCTCATCTCTTAGAAGTTTAATCATGAGATTGAAGCAATTCAGTCACATTTTCAGGCTCCATTTGTAATTGTAGTTCTCTTGCTTTTTCCATCACATCTGTAGTTACTTTCTCCACTGACATTCTTGAATCTTCAATTTGTAAAAAATTCAGTATCTATGAAGAGTACAATAAAATGAGGTATAACTATAGTGAAATGGAATCTTTCTTTTAGTTTTATAATCTTTGTGTAGCAGTGGTAACATTCAAAGGAGATCCATTGTTCACATGAAAAAGATGACTCTTTCCATCCCTGCTTCTTCAGACTTAATGTTGTGTTTTGTAGCAATCTCCACAAAGGCCATGTCCACAAGATTAATCCCTGCTCACATGAAGACTGTCCATTCGCAGTCATCCAGATGACCTGTGTTGTAGTACTATGCTATTCAAGAATTTAGTGCCAGCTCACACAATGACTAGATGAATAGTATAGCTTTGATGTGCACAGTTCTAATGCTATTTTTCTGCTTTCTCTAAGGAGGAATATTGGAGGCTGGCTCTTTAAAAATAACCAGTTTAGAATGAAGCAGCCATGTGGTTCATTACAATGGTGTTTTTCATTTTAGTTTAGTTTTGGTTAAGTTAAAATCTGGTATTATAAGTACTCTTTCATATAACAACAGAACAAAATGTAGGCATTTCAGTCTTAGCATTTATGTTTGTGTATAAATCTTGAAATTCTAAAGATAATATGAAGGACCAAGCACTATATACATTTTAAAATTATGATATTTCATAAAATTCTCATATTTACACAATGCTTTACTATAGTACTTTAAAATTATCACAGGGCACCTGGGTGGCTCAGTCAGTTGAAGATCTGACTCTTGGTTTTGGCTCAGGTCATGATCTCATGGGTTGTGGGATGAAGCCCTGCATCAGGCTCTGTGCTCAGCAGTGGGGGGGAGTCTGCTTGAGATTCTCTCCCTCTGCCCCCCCCACTACTGTGTGCTCTCTTGCTCTCTCGCTCTCAAATAAATAGATACATGTTTTAAAATAAAATAAAATTATCACATTTATATAATTAGTCTTATTGTAGTGTTTACTCTAAAATAATTGGAAGTTTGGTGAGAAATGGAAGAAAAGACATGAGCATACAAAAATTAATCCCTAAAGAATTTATGAGACACAGTTTACCTAATGCAGGTGAACTGGAATCAAGCAATCTATATTTATGCATGTTCACATTTTTAGGTTCCATTTACATTAATAAGAACATTTAAAAAGAGATTCTTTAGTCACATAAATGATTCTATGATTTCTCCCTAAGAACCAATCAATGTCGTCTTTTGTAGTAATTTATTTATTTTTTTCCCGTGATGATGTCTTCTCATAAAATGAAAGATGGAGAAATCAAAAAAGAAGAAAGTAAGAGAGATCTATGTGTATTGTTGCAATGATTTTTAATTTGTCCAAATATTTTTCCATAAAGTTTGCAAAAATGTTTCCCAAACACAAATGCAAGAACAAAGTGCATCAAATTGCTACAGTAAGTTTTAGATACAACAGTTGATAATTTTAAAGCTTGTATCAAAAATTTGCCTTTTGAAAAACATCACATTTATGTCCAAATCATGAAATACATATGCTCTATTATATCATAATATCACATATTATGTCTGTCTTTCACATAATATCAGGTGTTGTTGAATTGCTCTCTATGTAATTTCATCCTCAGACATTGAACATCCTTTAATTTTTAAAAATTAGTATGTTTGTGTAAAATGGCAAAAAATGGTGGTTAGATTAAGAAAGATTTAGAGATTTCTATTATAACTTTTTAGAAATTTGTCTCACTAAAAGCTATTGAGTAACTTGGTACTCCAGATATCAGGTTTGTCAATAATGTTTCACATTGGAAGTTTACTAGAGCCTGTAGACAATTATAAACTTGACCCTCCCTGGAAAGCCCTAGTCTGTCAAGACAATCAGTCAACCAGTTTTTCTATAAATCAACCAATCAGGCACTGAGTCAGTCAAACAATTAATTTACATTTACTTGTCACTAGGTTGAACATTTTGGAACATAAAAGAGAGTGCAGACTTTCTCAACATCACAACCACACAATTTTATTCTCCATCTAGAATGATATATGGAGGGCTAGGAGGGCTCAAAGAATCACTAAATAGGTGAGAACTTTTAATAGGATAAAATGCTGATCCATAATTTGTTCCGTTCAGGTAAGTACATTCAAATACTGCTCTTATCATTGTATCCATGCCATTTTGGGGACTGTATGATCTTTGGCAAGGCAGTAGGCTATGATGTACGCAACACTAGGTCTAAAACTTGACTCAGGTGCCAAGTCATCTTAAGAATCTTATCAAAGCTAGTTTTTGGTCCATAGTTATTAGGGTGTTGGCTTAAATAACTCCTATGCTTTATGATTCTAGAATTCTATGATCTTTTTCTTCATATCAGTATACAGTATAGTTATTTTCAACAATTTCTACAGCTTTCTGGTACTCTGAGCTCTTTTCAGTGTACCACCTCAAGCTGATGATTGCGTGACATTTCATTTTGTTACAATCAAATTTGCAAACTATTTTAGCAATATCCATCAAATACATCATTAATTTGAGTGGGTCATGGTATAGAATTGAGGATACCTGTTGCCAATAAAAAGTAAGAAGCATGGGATAATTTTAATCCAGTGCTAGAGAAAAATAATTTCCTTAAGAAGGTATTCAGCCAGTCATATTACGTTAGTAAACAGGGACTGAAACTACATCACAAAGCTAAGTGTGAAAATGTGCGTGGTACAATAACTGAACTGTTTTCTAAATACTCTGGAAATTTGTTATACCTTAGTAGTGATTGTGTTATCACTATAATTGCCTTTTAAAAAGTGTTATATTGGGTCTTCACAGTTTTTCCAATGTACTACCAAATAATTTTGGCATTCATAGGAATTTGACAAATACAGGAAGTTTAAGACTTAGTATAAAGGGGTAGATAGTCAAGCAGATCCATAATAAATTTAACTAAAACTAGATGGAACCCTCTGAATCAAGTATTGAAATTAAAAAAAAAAAAGCACATCTAGAGACAGACCAGTTTAAGTCCACTATGACTTAATGCAGCATGTTTTTCTGAATTTACTGTAAATAAGGAAATTTATAAAAAGCAAAGCTTGCACCCAATAGTCTATTATGAAATTTTACTTAATTAAATATTTCCCCAAGTTATGAAATTCTTGAACTAAAAATTAATAATCAGATTTTAAAAAACATTGGGTCTCAGTAATAATTATGAAGAAATACCTTGGCTCAGAAATGGAAAATGAAAAGCATGGATCAAATTGTACAGCACCTCTTTGATGGCTTGACATGAGGCCAGAAGCAAGAGTTTACGCTAAACATTGTTTTTAAAATGCAACCTTTAGTGTGATTTGATTTTTTTCCCCAAGCAAACTAAGATGTGAAATTTAATAATCCCTTCTGACAATTTTATAAAAATGGGCTGCCATGCTTAATTGATGACAGGCCTCTTCATCTGCCACCTCCAGGCATTCGCTGTAAGTTGCTGATACAGAGTTCACAGCCTCTATCCATCATATCTTTGACTGCATCTGTGTTATTAACCTTTGGGTTGATCTGAGAGTGGCATCGCCCCAACTAACTGGCTGTCATGTCAGCTTGACAGCCGGGCTTTGCATGTTCTCTTTCACTTTCACTTTGTCTCTCAAGATCATCTGAACAGATAGGGACAAAGCAATGTAGCCAATTACATTGTAATTTCTGGATGGTCCAGCTTTTCTCTGAGATAGTGCCAGAAGGCACTATTCGATTTCCAGGAGGAAATAAAATTCTAAAAGAGATGAGCAGTTGATTCGTTAGAAATATAATAGTCAAAAGTCTTTGAGTCATGGAGACCGCAGGTTCTAATTTTAGCTCCAGCTCTGTGACTTTTTGCAAGACACTTAACCTCTCTGGAACTCAATGGTAAAAAAAAAAAAAAAAAAAAGAGGAAATTATTTTGGGGCAGGAACAGTGAATTTTCCTCCAGATTGTTCTGTGTGTCTTTTATAGATGAGCCCTATCTGTCAGGGACAGATTTATCTTTTGGAAGTGTTAAGAAAATAATGATATGAAATAAATAAATGAATAATTTGCTAGCTCCCCCTTCTCCAGGACCTTGGAAGGAGGCTGTGTGAGTGAGGGACTCTAAAGGTTATACCACATTAATGTCACAGTGATTCCCAGTAAGTCTACCTCAACCTACTCCATTACACACACACGTATTTTAGTAGGGCTCCCACTCTCCCAGCTAGAGACTACATTTCTTAGCCTACCTTGTTAACTGTGTCCATCTGACCTTGTTCTAGCCAAAAGGAGAACACAAATAATATATGCAACTTTCTGATAATATCCTTTAAAAATCTTGCTTGGCTTCCATTTTCTTTTTCCCTTTTTCCACTGACTAGGAAATGGCAATAGCTGGACATGGGAAATGGCCCCATCTTGGATTCAGAGATGGAAGCTCTACCTGGGGTCTGGCAGCGCCCTCTTGGGATAATCCACTCTAGATGACCCTATCTACTAACTATTCCTTGAGGAAGAAATAAACCTGTATTTTTTTAAGTCAGTGAATATTTGGATCTCTGTTATAACACAGTAGCTTACCCTTTATCTTAACAAATATAAATACCTACATTTTAGTGTTTTTATGAGGGTTAAAAGATATAGTGCATGTAAAATGCTTGCGTGTGGTACTCTGCAAATACTAGCTCTCTTGTGGACAGACTTTTGAATTATCTAGGTTTTTTGGGGGCAAAAAAATAATCCTGAAATCAACAGAGAGGTTAATGCTTAATTTTAAACTAAAGTCATCCTAATATTTAACTCAATTAGTAGTTATTAGGTTTAAAATAATGTCATTTTAAAATTAAATCTAATAAACAGTTACTGGGTGTCATCATTGTGCCAGGAAATGTGCAAGCATCAGGAATACAAAATTAAATATAGTTTAGTACAATACAAATACTAATTGTATATGTACACATGATAGGCTACATGCAAAAGTGAAACATATTGTGTAGTTATTCAGATAAGAAAGCATGAGATAAATATGTGTTATTTCCTTGTCTACATAACTGTGTGATTTATTTCATTTATGCCTTCATGTTTTCCTAGTTGTGATTTTTCAATATATAATTGAATTTCTACAATAGGAAAGGGGAAACATTTAATTACCATCAAGATCAAGTATATGTGTTTTTCACTACAATAATCATGTTCTTATTTCTAAACTATTAAGAATAATAGTGTGTAGAATTTATTCAGTTTGATCATGATTGTTTACCCAAAATAAAAATTGACAGAAATTTACTTGTGCATAATTTTACTTGCTCAGTTATCTGAAAATAATACCTACATGAATTACTGATTATGGGACTTGCTTTCTTGACTAATCCTCTTATCCTATAAATTTATTTATTTATTTATTTATTTATTTATTTATTTGATTACTTATTTATTTTAGAGAGAGCGTGAGAGAGAGAGAGAGAGACAGAGATTGGGGGGAGGGGCAGAGGGAGTGAGAGGATCCTCAAGCAGACTCCCCACTGAGAGAGCAGCCCTACTGGGGCTGGATTCCACAACCTTGAGGTCATGAACTTGAGATCATGACCTGAGTCAAAATCAAGAGTCAGGTGCTTAACTGACTGAGCCACTCAAGTGCCCCTATAAATTTATTTATTAATCCAACCTTTCCATAGTCTGTTTTCTGCCTTCTATACAGTTACTACCATAGAGACCCCAATTATTCAAATATTGGGAGATAATATTTTGTGATAAAAATAAAGGTAGTTAATTTTATGTAAATGTTTTTATTCTTAATATGTAAAATGTAAGGGTAAATACAAATTTAGGAGGCTTAATCCTCCCTGTGAAAAATAAGGGAAGAGATATCCTACCTTCCTTTTTTCAGACATTTACTTTAGAAAACTTGTGGTTATAAATTCTCTTTAAAATATATGTATACATTTTTAAAGGCTAAATAAGCTTCTTGTCATTTTTATAATCCAGGAATATCTTTCTCTAGGACCTTGGAATCATCTCTTTGAAATGTAATCATTAAAGAAGATAGCACTCCTATGTCCCAGTTTCTGTGGGCAGGTAGGAGGAGCCCAACCTTGGCCAACTTGCAAAACTACCTCTGGTCCTGAAGGTAAGAATTTAATTTGCCTTTGGGTAAATTCAGTTAACTAATACAATGAGTCATCTCAATTATCAGGTGAATTTAGAACGAACTATCTGTGACAAATGGTGCTGTCAAGTCCTCTTACTTGAAACACTAGTTACTGTTTACCTTGACAACACAAAGAAAATGCATCTTATCTGTTTGGTTATGTAGAAGAGTGAGATTTCCTTTTGCCTTTGCAATCTCTTAAAGTAGACTGACTATTCTCATCATAGTCTGGTTTAATGCTTATTCAATAAGTATTTTCTCTGCTACCTTTGTGGAAACATTTTTCTGGGTTGGCAGAAGATTTTGTTTTTATATTTCCCCAACAAAGGTGAATGCAGATATTATCCATTCATATAACCATTCATATTTTGTTAAAGATTTTATTTATTTATTTATTTGAGAGAGAGAGAGAGAGAGAGAGAGAGAGAGATTGAAAGAAGGAATGTGAGGAGGGGCAGAGGGAGAAGCAGACTCCCTGCAGAACCGGGAGCCAGACACAGAACTCCATCCCAGGACTCATGACCTGAGCCGAAGGCAGTTGCTTAACGGACTGAGCCACCTAGGCGCCCCACCATTCATATTTTTAAAATATTATTTGAACATTGCTCAAAATCCTTTTAAAAACATAGTAAAAATCTCTATACATGTACATGTGCAAAGTTCAGTCATTTGATACTGGTGTAAGTAAAAAACAGTAGATTATCATCAATTTCATGTGCTGCAACCTTAATTACGTGAGTATAAAGAAATGTGTGGAAGAATCTACATCAAAGTATTAAAATCAACTAATTAGTTGGGGAGAGATTAATACATTTCCTTTTATATGTCTATCCTCTTATTTTTTAACTTGTGGTAAGTTTGTGTTACACTTTTTTCTAATTTTACAAAAAATAAATTGATTAGGAAAAAGATGCTGATTGCATTTGCAACATAAACATCATTAATTAAGTCAGGGACACTTTCCCTTTTTCTTTTATACATATATTTATATATATATATACACACACACACATACATATACTTACATATATATATATATATATATAATGATGTATGCAAGTTTCAGATTATATCCTTAAAAAACCCTGCTTGTCCTCCATTTCCTTTTTTCCTTTTTCCACTGGCTGGGAAATGGCAATAGGTAGATATGGGAAATGGCCCTGTCTATTTATCTATCTATAATCTATTTATCTATTATCTATTTATAATGAAGCATTATGTTAGCAGTTATATATATATATATATTATATATGTAAAATATATGTAATATATATATTACATAAAATATATGTAATATCTATGTAATATATATGTAAAATATATATAATATATATAAAAGATATATCTTACAAGTTATATGTATATATATAACTCCTAACATAAGGCTGTGTAAATATTTGTTAAATGAAAAAAATGCGTGAATGAATAAATGACCATAGCCAGAGAAGGTTTTGAGGAATAGTGAAGATTTAAAGAAGCTAAAATGGAATGAATTGACAGATGCATTTGGGGGTAGAAAAACAGAAACAGTATAAATAAAAATCTATTTTGAAAAGTTTGGCTAATAATAAGGCAGGTAAAGTGACTTTAATGTAGGTTAAAAGAGATCTTTTTTGTAGTTTTAAGTTCCTGGAGCGAACACATTTGCACACTTATTCACATTATTTTTGGTGGCAAGGAACTGAAGAAAGAGTCAGAGACAGGATAACTAGAAGCTGTAGATCACTGAGAAATCAGGTCCTGGTCTTGAATTGGTTCATAGAGAGTTCCTCTATTAATATGAAATAGAAGGAAAGATTTCAGATGTAGGTCTGTTTGTAGATCTGTTGGCAGACTGGGAGGATCTCCACTGATGATGACTTTTCTGTCTCTCTGAGGGATGGAGATGAGATATGATGCATCTGTCTTTAATGCTACAGTGGCTCTTAACTGACCTTAACATCTACACAAGCAGAGATGGTATCTAACATGCTTTTAAAGTTACAACTTTCAGCTGTCATTTGCATTCATAGCTAATAGTTCCAAAGCATGTCATTTTGCCTGGTTGCGTGGACAGGTGATTTTTAGCCTTACTTACACATTTCCAAATAAACTCTGTATGGACAGCCCTGAAGCTGATTCCAGATCACCAGCCTATTCTCACCTTTTCCTCTTGGTGAGTTCCTATTTGAGATCCTTGGTTTCTTCCCTCAGTCAGGACCACCAAAGTGCTTTAAAAAGGAGAGGAATTCTGGATTCCTTTTCTTCCACAGGCTCTATATCTATTGGTGTTCAGTGAGGAAACTGGAAAAAACTCCAGCTATTTCATACCACAAATGACTTAATAGAGGGGATTTAGAAAAACCATTAGAAGGCTTGGGAAAGAAGAAATTAGGGAGGCCACTGTAGCATTTAGGAAATCAGAAAATGTTCAGATTATAAAAAAATCAGTGCCACAGATTTCATCACCCCCTGCACTAAAGCAGGTGATTTCTTTGGATGACGCTAGGAAGCTGCCGGAAAAATCTTGATGCTAATGCCTTGGTAAATGCCATCCATAGCCATGAGAATAATAATTGCTTTTGCTTTTTCTATGCCTTCCAGAATTACATTAGTTCCTCTGTTTGGCAGAATCTAACCTAGGACCATACTGGCAGGAATTCTTGAAAATGTAGTTGTAGTTCCCAGGCTTCTAGCTCCTATGATAAAAGGAGAACACAGAAGGGGGGAAACGGGGCACAGTGGCCAACACAATTTCACACAATCCAGCACATTTCTCAGCCAAATTACTCACATTCTTTCCCAGGGAACAGTTCCCATTTGACCTACAGTAGGAGATGCTGAATATATATTCTCTGAGTAAGAAAATGTTAATTCAGGGGAGACCCTAGGAGAAACTTATGCCAGTGAGTTGAAGCTAGTCAAGCATTAGAGGGCTAGGTTGATTTGCCTCTAGCTGACATTATCATTACTCCCTAGCAGTAGCCTGAAGGGCATGGCATATTAGTGTAGGAGTCATTTGTAGAGTTGCCAAGCAGAAACTCAGTAATATATCCATGCTTCTCCTGACTCCCACTAAGTTGTTGGAATGCCAAAATAGGGGGAAAGGAAGTACCAGTTTCGAAGCATCACTAAAGAGTTGCATTCAGAATAAGTTACACTTCTCCATCTACAAAAGTAGATCTGTTGCATGTAATAATTTAGCAAAGATAATTTGTAAGAAAGTTCTAGATAAAAAATTTTAGTTTGGATTGCTTTGAAGACGTTGATTTAAAGCAAATTTGTGAACTAACATTGGTAAAGAAAATAGAAATTTAAGAAAATTTGAACAGGATGCAAACGCTAGAATCACAGTATCTTTATTCAGCCCACAAAGAACCATTACAGTTAGACTTGGTAGTGAAACTTTGGAAAAGCTGAGAATACTATAATAAAATCAGTGAGTATTATGAAACCATGATCAACCTCTTCAATTTTATGAAATGTCAAGAATTTTTTATTTCTGGATTTAAATCTGAATGTCTCAGATATCCTGCCACTTACTTCTTCCACAAGAATATTGGCAAGCAGGGTGCCTGAGTGGCGTAGTCGTTAAGCATCTGCCTTCGGCTCAGGGCGTGATCCTGGCATTCTGGGATCAAGCCCCACATCAGGCTCCTTGCTATGAGCCTGTTTCTTCCTCTCCCACTCCCCTGCTTGTGTTCCCTCTCTCGCTGGCTGTCTCTATCTCTGTCAAATAAATAAATAAAATCTTAAAAAAAAAAAAAAGAATATTGGCAAGCATACCAAATAACTATCTTGCTTTGTAGGACCCTCATTTTATTTCTGTTTAGGGAAAAGTCCAGATTCTAAGAAGAAGATGGTGATCATAACAGGACCATTAGATGCTTAAATTGAGAATGATGGAAAAAGAAACGGAAGACTTAAAACATATTTTTTAGTTTAAGAGGAACTGAAATTTAAAGGTCATGCTTGGCATTGTTTGAACTTCTGTCTTAGTAAAATACACAGTTTAAGACCTGTGAAATACAGCACATACAGCTTTTAAAACATGGAAACGGCAAAATAAAAACCTCTGAATTTCTCACCTTTTTTGTTTTCACAGTTGAATAAATTTCCCATTTGTACTCTGCAGCCTAAGAAATGTGAAAATCTAATTTTTAATAAAGCATTATTTCTAAACTTACCAATGTAAAAGGTACCTTCTCAAAAACTGGCAATTTATTTATTTATTAGTTACCTGTCCTAAAATCTTCTGTAAGACATTTTATAATTTAGGATCAAGAACAATTTAATCTGACAAATATATCATATGATAATATATCATATGTATGTATGCATTGCCCATTCTATTTAAAAACAGTTAGCAGCAATAGTTACTATTTTAATTTAGTTGCTTTAGTAAAATATTTTAATTTTGTGCAGAATGCATAAATTGAAGGAAATGCATATTATTCTTTTCTCTCGGGTAACCATGAGCATGAAAAGACAAGCTGTTTAACCCAGAAGAGTATCTCTAGTTTCACTTAGTGGCAGTATATACTTCTTTTCAACAAAACTATGTAGATTAAATGAGTTTTGACTGATAGGTTAGAAAATCTAAGTTAAATTGAAATTAAATATTAAAGTTTGGTAAGATGGTGAAGCTTAGGAGTGCTTTGCCAATGAAATCAACACAGAATTTAGAAGTGTATGAACATTCATGATTCAATGAAAATGAGGAGGCTGATGTGGTTAGAGGAATGGGCTCTTTCATTGGAGAGAGTAACAATTAAAATATCCAGATATGTGAAGGCTTCCATATAGATCTTTCTTTCAAGTCTTTATAGCATTTTCTGTTTGTGTCCTTTGCCAAATACTTATTTTATATTATTCTCCAATTTATATATTAATTTACATGAAATCTCTACTGATTAAATGAACTCTTACGGGCCAGAACCATATTTCATACTTCTTTATAATTCTCAGTTGTGCATGCACAATGCGTATTATAGGAATGCAATAACATTGCTGTTGGTATGGTTGATTATGATGGTATGACGGTGGTGATGATGGTGGATAGATAGATTAAGACGTGATTGGGTAATTGCTTGGATGCCAATCTGATAACTTTAAATACAATTTAGGCTCATGGCATTAGAGGCTAGAATTTATCATGAAAGAATTTCAAAGGCACAAATATCAAGGTATTTGGTGACCAAGTCTAGGTAAGAAAGGTACAGTTGGCAGAAGTAATAGTTAACTGTAAGATTTAAGTGTTGGAAAATAAAGGGATGGTTGGAAGGGAAGCCAGTTGGTCAAAAAAGAAGGTGAAAAGTTAGTTTTAGTGAATTTGTCTTAACAATAGAGGAAGCGAAAATACCAATTATATCATTAAAGATTGTAAACTGATGTTTTTACAAACAATGAGAATAGTGATACAGGTTTGGGACTCATTGCCCTCCAGTTGAGATATGATAAGGCAAGAAAGGATGTTCTAGTTCTCTTACATGAAAAGAATAAAGAGAAAAGCAAAATACACATATTCTGTGATGTGGTGTATATATTCCTGGAAAACCTTATATTCTGCCAAATTGTACACTACAAAGAAAGGCTTACATGAAAGATAGTATTGGGAGCAAACCCATCAACCTCTGCAACTTTGTAAACAGAGCACAAACAGAAAGAAAAACTATACTATTTTTTAAAAAAATTTATTTATTTATTTGAGAGAGAGAGTGTGTGTATGAGAGAGAGACAGAGATCATGAGCAGGGGGGAGGGGTAGAGGAAGAAGCAGACTCCCTGCTGAGCAGGGAGCCTGATGTGGGAGACTTGATCCCAGGACCCTGGGATCATGAGCTGAGCCCAAGGCAGACACTTAACTAACTGAGCCACCCAGGCACCTCAACAATACTAATTTTAACAAACACTGACAAGTTTTTAAAAAGGCAAATTCCTAATAAATTAATAAATTGTACCATAAATAAGGATTTTAAAAAACAAACAATAAAAGCTTGATGGGAGGTGTATAAAGAAAGATGTGGAGTTACACAGACAAGAGAAAATTACAAAGATTGGGGAGAAATAGATGATCAATACTGCATAAGGGGCCAAACTGAGCCAAGGTAAAGAGCGTGTGGTGATGGTTAAATCCTCCTTAGTGGCTGGCTGTAATTTAGCTGCGTGTGGTAGACACAATAACAGACCCCCCAAAATGACCATATCCTAATCCCTAGGACCTGTAAATATATTAGCTCACATGGCAAAATGGAAGTCCTGACACGTAAAGATTTGGAGATTGAGAAATTGTCCTAGATTATCTGAGTTCCCCCAATCTAATGACATGGGTCCTCTCCTGGCAGTGGTCAGAGGGAGATGTGAATATTAAAGAAGTTCAGAGAGATATGTTGCTGGCTTTGAAGTGAGAGTGAGGGGACCTTGAGGCAAGAAATGTGAGCAGCCTCTAGAAACTGGGAAAATCGGGGATACAGATTCTCCTCTAGAGCCTGTGGAAAGGAACGCAGCTCTGTAGACACTTTGATCTCAGCCCACTGAGATCCAAGATCTGTATCAGACTACCACTGCAGCTAGTACTCCTGCTGCTACTACTGTTACTACTATCAATCTGTTAGGATAAATTTGTGTTTTATGCTACCAAGTTTGTGATAATTTATTAAGCAGAAATAGAAAACTAAAATAACATTTTTCAGTATTTTTCATTTCTTTCAAATGCTATTAGTGGTACCACAAAATATTAGTAGGCTAGAAATGTCATTCATCATCCAATGTGAATTTTATGTCATATTAACTTTATACTAATTTATACTAATAGGTGTGTAGAGTCATTTGCATTTTAGAAACATGCGAAGGCAGAAGGGACTGCCCTCAAAACTGG
The DNA here is from genome assembly GCF_017311325.1 of Ursus maritimus. Lineage (NCBI taxonomy): Eukaryota > Metazoa > Chordata > Mammalia > Carnivora > Ursidae > Ursus > Ursus maritimus. Next base: position 10,765,485 of record NW_024426663.1, read on the forward strand.
TATTTGGAGAAGGTCCTCATTTAAAAAGCAGTTGAAAAAAGTGAAGTAAGTACAAAAGGCAGGACAAATGAAACATAAAAGTAGAATTATATCTATCCAAGACGGCCTACGGGATAAGGGTTTTATGATCGTATGAGTAGAGAATTCTATCAGTGTTGAATGGTCATAGAGAAATTGTTCAGGTATTTCATCTTATCACTAGGGTTTCAGATAAAGTACAGATTGCCCAGTTAAGTTTGAATTTCAGATAAGCAGCACGTAATTTTTCTTTGAGTGTAAGTTTGTCCCATACAGTATTTGGAACATATTTATACTAAAAAGTTATCCATTGTTTACCTGAAATTCACATTTACCTAAGTGTTCTATATTTTTGTTTGCTTAGTCTGGCAATCCTACTTCTTTTTAAAATTCTTAAATTTAAGATATTTTTATTATTAATGCATCAAAAATCATAAGAAACTTTCAAGTTAGGAATTTGATGTTTCACTTTACTTAAAAAATCTCTTAATAAATTTATACCGTACCTTATACAGCATCTTAAAATCATGGAAATAGGTATAAGCTTTTCTTATAAATTTTTTGGTATTCCGTATGTTTAAGATTTATATCTAATTGGTTAATTGATATTTATATTTAATTGTCTAATATATAGTACAAGTATGTCTATGTTCTTATGAACTATGTCTGGCAAATTAAAATTTAATCTATGATAGTGAAAACATTGAGTGAAAAAAATTCACTCTGTAATGTGTTACATAAAGCTAAAGCAAATTCGTTTAATTTTTGTTGTGTAAGGCAGCCTGCATTTGAAAGTTAGGTGAGCAGTGGAGCAGGTTTGTGTGTTCCTGTGTAGTGTGTAGAAGGTGTAATGATTTCAAAGCGAGTCTGATGCTGACAAACTTTTCAGCCATGACTTTACACCATATCTGATCTTCAATTTGATTTGACATCTTTTATTTTTTTTAAGATTTCATTTTTTTTAGTTGAGAGAGAGTGTGTGAGCTGGGGGGAGGAGCAGAGGGAGAGGGACAAGCAGACTCTGTGCTGAGCACTAGCCCCATGCGGGGCTCTATGTCTGGGCCCTGAGATCATGAGCTGAGCTAAAATCAAGAGTCTGATGCTTAACCGACCAGGCCACCCAGGCGCCCCGCCAATCACTCGACAGCTTAAGTGTCCAAAGACTTTTACTCAAAATTCTAATTATTTGTATTTTTGTTTCTTTGTGTTTTCTTATTTTTAAAGTTTTTTTTCTTTTCTTTACCACATTCTCCACACTTGTTAAAGTCTCTGGACTTTTAAACCTTTATTCTGCAAACTGTATTTCAATTTATATATACCAGGAACTGTATACATATTGTGAACTGATTAGTTTTTAAATGTGTTACTTTGCCAACTGAGGCAAACAGTACCAGGAAAATCAGGAGGAAAATTGTCGGTGTTCTGTAGTTTCCATATGCATTTATGCAGAAATTTTCTGGCTATAAGCATCTTCAAATAAACTAAGTTTTCAGGTGAGTCCGAATAAATTTACTGTGTAGTTTATATCAGAGACTAGTAAGTGACAAAATGCACTTGGCATGCCAAAGTGTCACAATGAAGGGAAATTTTATTTAAAATTGATAAATGGGAAATTTTCTTCTATGTAAATGATTCAAATATTCATCCATCGATGGCCGCAATTGCCTCCAAGCTGAAGATGAAAATTAAAAGAATCTTCTAAAAGTGGACTTCTAAAAATATATATATAAATTAGCAAGAAAGTTTCTTTTAACCAACTGTACATGAAGCTTGCCTGATTCCTTCTGGCTTTAAAAAAAAAAAAATAGGTGAAAGAGTTGCATACAACTTTGTGGTATTTCATTTGCTTTCTTCTTTTCCTTTTTCATATTTGTACTTTTTTTTATACTTTGTCATACTTACAAATTAAATACAAAGCATAGGGAACTTTTATTAATGATAAATTTTTCAACACAGTAATCTTGGAGAAATACTTTCATATAATATTTGACGCGGAGCTGAACACCACCACCTCTCTCTTACGTAATGGAGACGTTGTCAATGGAGTACAGACTGAAGTAAAAGGGCAGTATTTCCTAGAAGCTGTGAAGGATTGAAAAGTATCTCAGTGTGTGGCATTCTATTTGCTGTCATGTAACTTTGTACCATCTAAGGTGTCTTCTTAAGACAAAGAGAAAAAAGAATTGCAATCTTTTATTTCATGACCACCAATGTCTGTGGGAGTTTCTGTATTAAATGGTCAATAGCAGCCATATTTAAAGGCAGAAAAATGATGTTGTACGTGTGTATGTTTTATATATTATGACAGTTTTTTCAACAAAAACTCCCTTTTCACTTATATTTGATAAATGGGGGTTATGACTTCATAATCAAAAGTGTTCTCTCAAGTCATATTTAAGGAAGCAAAGGTTTCCAGCTATAAATAGTCACAGCTTTAAAACAGACGTTTTTCAAAAAGTTCACTTGCATTTGGTTGGTGGCTATCAGGAATAAATCTTCACTTGTATTTAACGTTAGAAATCATGATTTTGTTTCAAGCAGACTCTGAAACAGAACTAAAGATATCAAATAATAAGACGAACTATATTTCCAAATATTTTGGAATTGTAGTTTAGGATTCCAGAATCCATTTATTTATTCCTTATCCCCTTCCCTTGCCTCATGTTACCAAAAGTAGCATAGCCATCCATGAAGGAGTAAGGGTTTTGTTTTTTTTTTTCCCAAAAACATCCAGGTAAACAGGAGTTTACTTTTGTCAAGTTCCTTGCAATCACTGAGCTCTGTTTACCTTTGTAAAGCAGAGATAATGATAGTGTCCTATTGTTGGGAACAGCTCTCCATATTTTTTTTTTCACATTTGTGTATGGTCTGGGCTTTCTGAACAAAAATCACTGGAAAACTTTGTTAAAGGATGATTACTAGCAAACATGCTTTGCAAGCTTGAAATTGTGTATTGTTCCAAAAAATATTTAGAGACTTATCTCCCCTGAGGCCACTTGCTCTTCCAGCTTTGGGAGGCTGGGACTTTGCTCTGCCTTCTCAGGAAAAAATTTATTAACTTTCTTTCTTTCTTTCTTTCTTTCTTTCTTTCTTTCTTTCTTTCTTTCTTTCTTTCTTTTTCTTTCTTTTTCTTTCTCAGGGAAGGAGATACAGATCTGTCAACTGTCCTGTACAACTTCAGAATCTCATAAATTCAGGGTTCCTGCTATGTGTACAAACCCAGTGCGAGCACAGGGTAACATCAGGCTCCTACCCATTGTTGCCCAGTGGAGATTGGAGTTTGGAGAACCAGTGCTTAGGTTCTCTGTGTGTAATGATCTGTTCTCTGATCCAGAAACCTTATGTATCCTATTATAACGTGAATCAGTTTCTGTCTGTCTATCTATCTATCTATCTATCCATCCACATACACATCAGCCATTCCATTTCCTATCTAAGAGACTCCAGAATCTTTGTTCGGTGACAGTGTGCGCAGCCTCAGAGGATGATGCATGTTTCTATTGCTAGCATGGGCTTTCATAGACCAGTCCCCTTTCCTCCAATTAAGTTAGAGGTAGGTTAAATATAACCAAAGGAGAAGTCAGCCAAATCAATGGTAGTTCTATGAAAGGTTTTCCTTGTAAGTGAGAAAGTGTCATATTAGGAGAATCTTATTTCCCTCCCAATTATTTGCATTTTGGAGCTTGTCTCATGAGAATGTGATGCATAGAAGTGCTGCAGACATGTTGTGACCATTAGAAGCAAGGATGAAGAAGGAAACCAACAGACTGGGGATGGAAGAACAGAAGAATGTCAAATCAATGAGCAAAAGAACAGAAGAATGTTCTGGATAACATCTTAAGCTGCTGAATCAATCCTGAAATCATTCCTTTGGATTTTTTTGTTAAATATAAAAGAAGTGCTCCCTACAATTCAAACAAGCTCCTGGTTTTTTTTTTTTCATTTACTTAGAACTAAGTAACACAAGAATCTAGGAATTGTGAAGATTAAATGAAATGAGAAATAAAATAACCAGAACAGGACCTTGTAGTTGCTTAGCTAAAAAGAAAAAAGAAAAAAAAATACTGCCGCTGCTGCTAATACTAACAGGAATTATCCCAGGTCTGAGGACCTGTAGGCCTATTGTCTAAGTGTCTGTATCATAAATCTGGGGCACTATTTGGGGGGGTTTATGAGAGAGGGATTGTTTAATCACAAGGACAGCAATGGGGCGAATTAGTAAATGAGAGGAACATCAGGGTAAAATATAAAAGGGGTAAAATTTAATTAGAGCAATGATTCTCAAACAGGAACCCTTTATACTTTTTTTCCCAAGATTGATTGATTGATTGATTGATTTAATTATTTGACACAGAGAGAGAGAGAGCACAAGCAGGGGTTGCAGTAGGCAGAGGGAGAAGCAGACTCCCTGCTGAGCAGGAAGCCTGATAATGGGGTTCAATCCCAGGACCCTGTGCTCATGACATGAGCCACAGGCAGATGCTTAACTGACTGAGCCACCCGCCCCCCCTTATGCTCTTTTTTTTTCCACCATCAGTAATTTTTGTTATTAGTCCTTCTTGCGGATTTTGTATTTTTATACATTTTGTCTATCAATATATTTTCTTAGGTACTTAGACAAAAGCACACAACTGCTTTGATTCTGATCAGCAAAGGTAATGAACTTATTTGCCTGACCAAATCATTATAATTTGCATTGGATATTTAAAAACAAGGTATTTAGGGGCGCCTGGGTGGCTCAGTCGTTAAGCATCTGCCTTCAGCTCAGGGTGTGATCCCAGGGTCCTAGGATCGAGCCCCACATCAGGCTCCTCTGCTGGGAGCCTGCTTCTTCCTCTCCCACTCCCCCTGCTTGTGTTCCCTCTCTCGCTGGCTGTCTCTCTGTCAAATAAATAAATAAAATCTTTTAAAAAAATAATAAAAAAATAAAATAAAAAATAAAAACAAGGTATTTATTATTAGCTTTTGAAGCTTTAACGTAGATATGGTTTTTGATAGGCTTTTACAAATACTGAAAGTAGCTTCCAGGCCCTCTTCTTTTAAGGATCTTTGGAGATTCATAAGAATCACCAGATTTGAAGACTGCACCATCCAACGAGGGCAACAATTCAGTGACTTCCTCAAAATAATTAACATTAAATGACAAGTCCTGATTATTCTTATTTATTTTTCCATAAAATGCTCCATAGAGTTTTAAAAAGACACAAAAAGCATTTTTGTATTTAGATAAGCCTTTTAAAATACAAAAGTAAGACCACAAAGCAGCGTGACACATTTTCTTCTGTCACTTGTAAACTCTAGAGAAAGCAATCCTCAGAACCCTAGAAGTGCCGTGGAAATCTCTTCATTTACAATCAGGATAAACTGCATCCTGCCATCCTGCACGGCGATCCTGAACAAGCCTCTCAACTTCTGGATAGCAGAAGCCACGTCACAGAGTGAAAGGGGCTGACAGAGGTCATCTTGAAGATCTCTTCCAGCTCTGTTATATTGTAATGCAATGAAATTGGACTAACATGTTCCAAACTGTTTGGATATTAGAATCTACATGGAATGTACAGTACTTTTAAAATTCCTACTTCTTTTTTGAGTCCTGTTCTCAAAATTTTTTTTCATGTTCTTCAGTGCACTGAAATGTATTTTTCTACTTTAGCAGCCTCTTCATGAATAGCAAATAAAAAGCTTCTCAAGGATGTATTTCTCATACGTTGCTTTTATTATTATTATTATTATTATTATTATTATTATTATTATTATTATTTTTGACTTGCTACTTTAATTTCTCCAAGATCTCTTCTGAGTTGTGGACGCTGATAGCCTCACCACTTTTTCATGAGATTTACCATTCTGGACCAAAAGGAAAAAATGGTGGCAGGATGACCCACTGAACATTCTAGTGCTATTAAAGACAGCAGGGCTCAGCTGCAGCCATCACAGCTGTGTCCTCAGGGCGTTGCTGCAGGTGGGTTGTAGCTTTCCTGACAGCTGAGCTAGTGCTTTCTCCTGGTCATTTCTGGATTTCTGGTCTAACTGAAGACTGTATCTTAGATTCCACCTTACTACAAATATAGACAACTCTCCAGGGCTTTTATCTTCATACATCATTTTTTTATTTTAATTTTTTAATTTATGTTATGTTAGTAACCATACAGTACATTAGTTTTTGATGTGTGCCCCATGATTTATTGTTTGTGTACAACACCCAGTGCTCCGTGCAATACGTGCCCTCCTTAATACCCGTCACTGGGCTAACCCATCCCTCCACCTCCCTCCCCTCTAAAACCCTCAGTTGTTTCCCGGAGTCCATAGTCTCTCATGGTTTGTCTCCCCCTCTGATTCCCCCCCTTCGTTTTTCCGTTCCTTCTCCTAATGTCCTCAGCGCTATTCCTTATGTTCCATAAATAAGTGAAACCATATGATAATTTCTCTGCTTGACTTATTTCTCTTAGCATAATCTCCTCCTGTTCCATCCATGTTGATGCTAATGTTGGGAAATCATCCTTTCTAATGGCTGAGTAATATTCCATTGTATATATGGACCACATCTTCTTTATCCATTCATCTGTTGAAGGGCATCTTGGCTTCTTCCAGAGTTTGGCTACTATGGACATTGCTGCTATGAACATTGGGGTGAATGTGCCCTTTCTTTTCACTACATCTGTATCTCTTGGGGTAAATACCTGGTAGTGCAATTGCTGGGTCATAGGGTAGCTCTATTTTTAACTTCTTGAGGAATCTCCACGCTGTTTTCCAAAGTGGCTGTATCAGCTTGCATTCCCACCAACAGTGTAAGAGGGTTCCCCTTTCTCTACAACCTCTCCAACATTTGTTGTTTCCTGCAGTGTTAATTCTTGCCATTCTAACTGCTGTAAGGTGGTATCTCAACGTGGTTTTGATTTGAATTTCCCCGATGGCTAATGATGTTGAATATTTTTTCATGTGTCTGTTAGCCATTGTATGTCTTCTTTGGAAAAGTGTCTGTTCATGTCTTCTGCCCATTTTTTGACTTGATTATTTGTTTTTTGGGTGTTGAGTATGAGAAGTTCTTTATACATCTTGGATACCAGTCCTTTATAGTGTCATTTGCAAATATCCTCACCCATTCCGTGGGTTGCCTCTTTGTTTTGTTGACTGTTTCCTTTGCTGTGCAGAAGCTTTTTATCCTGATGAAGTCCCAAAAGTTCATTTTCACTTTTGTTTCCCTTTGGAGACTTGTCTTGAAAGAAGTTGTGGTGGCCGATGTCGAAGAGGCTACTGCCTATGTTCTCCTCTAGGATTTTGATGGATTTCTGTCTCACATTGAGGTCTTTTGTCCATTTAGAGTTTATCCTTATGTATGGTGTAAGAGAATGGTGGAGTTTCATTCTTCTCTACATAGCTGTCCAATTTCCCAGCACCATTTATTGAAGAGACTGTCTTTTTTCCATTGGATATTTTTTCCTACTTTGTTGAAGATTAGTTGACCATAGAGTTGAGGGTTCATATCTGGGCTCTCTATTCTGTTTCATTGATCTACGTGTCTGTTTTTGTGCCAGTACCATGCTGTCTTGGTGACGGCATTAGCCTCACCTTCCGATGGGGGGGGGTTGCGATGGCCATGTTCACAGCTTCCACTGTCACATCTGTTACAGAATTTTGTTTGGACCCAGGTTTGGCATGGATGGCTATGGTGACACAAACTTTAGGATCAACTGGCACAGGACCTAATAGAGGAAGTGGTCTCTCTGGTTCCTTGCTCTGGCTCTTACCCTTGTTCGTCGCACCAGCTTTCTTAGGCATTTCAGCACCTAAGGGGAGCCAGGCAGAGGCTCGGGCCTTGCTGTCCCCAGAGGAGCTGCCCCAGCCTACGACCCAGCCCCAGCCTTTATTCTTTCAATAATTATTTAGAACGCCAAACAGTTTTACTTATATGAGTTGTCTATATGAATATTTATTGTATTAGAATTTAAAACTGAGAAATTTTAAAGTTGAGTACTTCATTTTGACTTTATTTAAACATATTTCATATAAATTGCTTTTTCCAAAATTAAAAAAAAAATGAGAAATGTCCTGTTTAAATTTTTTGCAAATAACTTTAATGTTTGGCTTCTAATATCTCTGTCTGCACTCAAACAGTTCTGTTGTATTTGACTGAAGTATAGTGAAGAAGTTTTGGTTTTACACAGATATACACTTAGAAAAGGAAGGAGTATTGTAATAATCTTTAAGATAATTGTGGTTATTTTGTTTTGGAATTACACCAAAACTTGTCAGTGGATGATTTCTTAAAAGTTGATTATAATGTAGAATTTTGATCTATAGCAACAAATATTTCAAAGCAACAAATGTGAAATACATTGATTTGAGTTGCATCTTAATTACCTTTACTCATGCATAACTCTGTAACATCATGCATTACTATTTGGAAAATACTGGTTAACTGAGTTATGTATATCTTTTAAAAATTGACAAATTCATTATCACACTTGTTAGCATCAGTGGTGTTCTCATAAGAATATTATTTAAGTATTGGGAAACTGTCAAGTTCATGGTGGCAGACCTGCATTTTCCAAAATTCTAATTTTTCCTTGAAAGCTTGAAATATATCATTGCAACAAATATTGTCAGTTGTTTTCCTTGAAATGATAGGTTCACTTCATTAATTTTTGAAAAAATGTCTGTCAAAACATGTCTGACTAATTATAGTATGTCACTGTGTTTTCAGGTAAAAATGGTGTTCCACTAAAAAGCGGCTAGTTGAGCTTGCATCTGAAAGATTTGTACGAGGGCTTTTACTGGATACAGCCACATACTTCAGAATGTAGCAGAAGTGTTTTATCTTTCTTTCTCATTTTGTCATATAGACTATTAAAGAGGGATATATGCAAAGGCCAAGCTTAATTAAATTCATTTTACTGCTTCATCAAGAATACTGTTATGTGAAATTCAATGTTTTTCTTTTTTATAGAATTATGAGTGCATGGCAATAAAGAATACAGCGACTCCTAGAGTACTGATATATAATTTGGTGCTGCTACCTTAATTCATGTTAAGGTGTAATCAGTTTTACCATCATTGTTTTTGCACTATCAGTGTACGTGTCAACCAAGTGAAAAGGCAAGGTTTGTCTGAGTGTTATTATGAAACTGTTTTGACCTCATCGGCCCCTGAATGGGTCTTACTGGCTGTTTTTGGTTCTAGAGATCATACTTTGAGAACAATTGATTTAAGGAACAAGGAGGTGGGAGGGAAATGTATCTGTTTGTCAAAAATTTCCCTAATACCCTGACAGGCTAGTAGAATAAAGATATCACATCAAGCCCATTAAAAGAGAGGGCTGTTTATTTGCATTCATCAACCATCCATCCCAATAATCCCTAGTTCTTGGTCCCAGTGGTCGATGTGGTGATGTAGACATCTTTCATTTAGAAAGGTATTGTCGGAGTAGGTATGCTGGTTGTGAATCTTCAATCATTGATTCATGGTATCTGGGTCTTCTAGTGGAGCTGAAGGGAGAAACCAAGAAGAAGTTTTTGAGTTTCATCAAAGTCATTCAAACAAAGTTCTTACTACAGCAGATTCAGGTTGTTACCCAAGCTTCATCTTTTTCTTGTGTTATTCCTTTCCCGTCATCTGATGCAGGGGTCTGCTGCATATTTTTCCTTCTCCCCACAGGCTTACATTAGAAGCAGGCAGGAGTATTTTTGCATTATTTACTTATAACATCTGCTTTGTAGAGACAGGGAGTAATTCTTGTTGACTCAACTATTTTATCTTGCTTAGTGAGATAAAGTTCAGTAACACCCAAAGCTAAAACATTTTTGTGGTCAGCAGTTACTGACTGGTACAAAGTTATTACTTTTATGTACTTATCACAGTACTTTCAGCTCATGAACCGCTGACATTTGTTTTTCTTATCCCAAGTTAAGAAAATCACACACAAATCTGTAAAAACTCTGCTTGGTATGGTAAGTAAAGTTGAGACTTAATTTCTAGAGGCTAGAGAATGCCTCTTTACCCAGAGCATAATGCTCTTTACTGATGTATTAGAAACTTGGTATGCTCTTGCTAATAATGAGATACTAGTTTTTATACAGGTGTCATCTTTATTTTGTTTTTTATATTTAAATGTATTTCATTTTTGTCTCCTCTACTATTATTTATCATTGATTATATTTTATTGATCCCTACTAACCACTGTAACTTATTTTTTTAAATATGGTATAGTATAAGTAAATAAATAAATGTCTAACAGTGACTTCTCATATGCTACTCTGTTCAAATTCTCACTTTATCCCAATTTTTTCCTCTGATGGCAATTTTAAATGGCACAAAGAGTCTGATGGCGTGTCTCTGGTACTTATATATAAAGATTCGTGCACAAGAGCATGTTTTTCTTAGACCATGATTGTCACAGCTATGTGATCCCTGAAACTAAAATAGGCAATGGCATTTTGGGTATAACTGATTGGACAATGAAAATATGAGATAATACTACCAAGAATCCTCAGGAAAATTAACCCATGGGACATGAAATCTTCCTAGTCATAAATCACATAATGGTTTTTCTTTCTTTTGATAATTGGTAGAGAACACTAATACATTTAGACAATTGATTCTAAGCAATGCATGCTGAAGGCCACTGCAAAGACCATGTGTGTTTTATACTAAGGAAGAATGAATAATGCTTTTAAAAGCCATACATTTCTTTGGAGATTGAGATGTCTGCTTACAAGATTTCAAGATTTAATTGGAACTCTTCTAGTGTAAGACTAAGTTAATTTTAACTTTTAAAAATTTCTGCATTGGAGAAGATAAATACCTAGTTTGAGCAAGTCTTATAGTAGTTTTGGAGTAAGGGTAGGACACCATCACATGGGGAAGTGGCAAGCATGAGCAGCACATACGGAGATATTTAGTCTTTTTTCCTGTATCTCCTTTCTTGTACTTCCTTTCCTGTATCCTCTACTCTCCCAGTCTCATTATACAACAAGTAGGTTCTAGAATGTAGTGAGTGGGGGATAAAGCATAGAATTTGGGAGAGGAAAAACAAATATCACAAGAAAAAGTAGCAAATCCCTTCAAAGAGTGTAAGAGTCTTTTCTAGGTTGTTGTTCATACATGTAAAACTTAAAGAATTCATATGTAAATCTGGGAATGTCTGAAAGGTATTTACCTCACATAGAATGTAAACTTTTCCTTTCATTCTGTCTTTTAGGGAACAATAATATTTAATGAGAAATTAGCAAAGCATGCTCATTCTTTATTCTTTCATTTTATACTAAATATAGTATATATATATATATATATATATATATATATATATATATATATATATATATATATATATATATATATATATATATATATATATATATATATATATATGCTATTGTATACCATGGCCATAAAGCTTGTATATGAGAGATTTAGAACAAATATTCTATTACAAAAAAATAATTATTTACTGACTTTCTAGAATAAAAAGTGTCCCCTCCCCACCCATTGTACAGAGAAATTTTCAGATTATTTCTTTTGCCTGGATATCAGAAGGTCAGGGAAAACCCCCAGGTGCTAAAACATTAGTCTTAAAAAGTTCTGCTCTAAGCACATGATTAAGTGCTATAATAGAGTGTTAATTTGTTACACTTAGGTTCTTTTTTTGATTTCAGATTTACTGTTTTTTTAAACTACATTATTGAGTTATATATTACAAATCATAAAATGCACCCATTTTAAGTGTATGATCTGATATTTTTAGCAAATTTAAAGAGTTATAAAGCTATCAGCACATTCCAGTTTTAGAATCTTTCCACAAACCCAAAAAGATTCCCTGTGCCTATTTTCAGTGAATCCTCATTCCCACTATCATCCCCAGGCAACCACTAATCTACATGTGTCTAAAGATTTTTCCTTCGGGACCATTGATATACATGGAGTCATATACTATTTAGTCTTGCATCTGAGTTCTTTAACTTAGCATAATGTTTCTGAGGTTCTTCCATGTTGTAGAATCATATATCAGTAGTTTGTTCCTTTTTATTGCAGAATAGTATTCCATTGTATGGATATACCACTGTTTGTTTAGAAATTTATCAGTTGATAGGCATTTGGCCACTATGAATAATATCACTGTGAACATTCATATACAAATCCCGTGTGGAAATAAATTTCTATTATTTTGGGTAGGTGCCTAGGAATGGAACTGCTGAATCATATGATATATTTATGTTGAACTTTTTAAGAAACTGCCAAAGGTTTTCCAAAGTGACTGTACTATTTTCTAACATTATTAACAATGTACAAATGTTCCTGTTTTCTACATTCTTACCAAAACTTAATATTGTATGTATTGTGGCTTTTTGATTATAGCCATTCTGGTGGTTATGAAATGACCGTTACTGTGGTTTAAATTTACATTTCTCAAATGACTAATGAGATTGAATATGTGTTTATTAGACATTCATAAATCTTTTTTAAATGTCAATTTAAATATTAATTGCCAGTGACTGCAAGGTGGCAGTAAGATACAGGATCTTGTTGAATTCACCTTTTAAATCTTCTTGATGGTCAGTCTCCTAGGCTTTTTATGGTAAAATGCTACTTTGCTCTTCTGTGAGATAAACGAACCTTTCTAAGATCTGATACTGTGATAACAGATGCTCTTTTCTGCTTACACTCATTAGGGAGAGATACCTAGCCCTGGTTACCCACTTGCCATATTTCCCTGCAGGACTCTAGCTTTCTTTTGAGCATTGTTAGGATTTGTAGGCAAAAAGTCATGTATCCAAGGGTGCCTGCATGGCATGGCTGATTAAGCGTTTGACTCTTGGTTTCAACTCAGGTCATGGTCTCAGGGTTGTGAGATTGAGCCCCATGTCTAGTTCCACACTCAGTGCGAAGTCTGCTTGAGAATCTCTCTCCCTCTCTCTCTCCCTCTGACCCTCCTGCTCATGCTCTCTTTCTCTCTCTCCCTCTTTCTCTAAAATAAATAAATAAATCTTAAAAAAAGTCATGTATCCATTTCCAAAAGTGGAATACAGTAGCACAGGGAATTTAACACTACACAGTGATTACTGTGTTAGTCACTAGTGGCCCTATAGAAACTCTGAATTGAGATTGTTTGCCTATGGACTTAGCAGCTGACTTTCTTCACTCTCTGCTTTTCAAATTCCGCACAGCATTTTTATTCTGACTGCTGTGAATAAGACAAGAACATAGTAATATTTTTCAAGAATGAGATTACCACATTTTTTTTGCATATTTTGATGCCTGTAATCACAAACTTACAGAAATACTAATTTAATGCTTACAAAAGGAATTAGCATAATTTTGGCAAGTTTTTGTTAGACAATATTTCAAAATTTCTCCCCTTTCCTTGTACTACTGTGATATACATATATCACATACAGAGACATTTGCCCCACTATGTTGCCAGAAACTATGTAGTAGAACAGTTTTATAATTCTACTTTGTGTCATTACAAAATAACTGCTATTAGACCTGTTCTGCCACCGTAAATAACTGCAACATTGGACACAATATATGAACTGTTTTCAGATATTGAATAACAGGTGTCATGGGACTGCAATCACTGAGGAAAAGGGAACAAATTAGATCAGCTGCATGATTGCTCTGGTTTTCTGCCTGAATGCATGTTCCTGACTGTAGCTTAGGGAGAGAAAGACCAAAAGTAGTCTCATCAAACTGAGGAGACAAAGGTCAGAACTTGATCCTTCTGACATGGCTAGAATTTTCAGAGCAGGGTACCAGAGAAAAGATATCTATGAAGAAAAGGAGGTTCAGAAATCTGTATACAACTCACCTTGGGTCTTTGGTTGCATACTAAGCTGAGCATGTGAAAATGACACTCCAAGAGACTGCATACATAGTAGCTACCAAAAGACACACAACTCTTTGGGAGCCATGAGCTGAACAACTGCTACAGCTGGCACAGAACAAATGTTGTCATTACACTTAGTCAGTGTGGAGAGACTTCGTTTAATATTCTAGGTAGCAAAGAGGTCACACTTTAGTGGTAGGGTGATTCTAGCTCTCAAAGTCTGCTCTTTATTTCAAATAACAAAGGTAAAAAAAAAAAAAAAAGCCTTGGAGAGGTAAAGGATATGTGTAAACAAATTCACCGTCAGATGGAACAAAAGAAATGCTTCATAAGGAAGGCAATAACATGTCAATAATCAATAATATAGTATTCATAATATCCAATATACAGTGACAAATGGACAATGCAAGAATCAATTAATGAGACCCATAACCAGGAGAAATACCAATCAATAATGAAAATGACAGAGGTGTCAGAATTAGCAGATGACTTTATAACAGCTATTAAAAACTATATAACACTTATGAAAGAAATTGAAGGAGACCCAAAGAAATGGAAAAACATTCCATGATCATGGATTGAAAGAACAAATATTGTTAAAATGTCTATTCTACCTAAAGCATCTACACATTCAGTGCAATCCCTATCAAAATATCACCAGAATTTTTCACAGAGCTGGGACAAACAATTCAAACCAGACAAGACCCTGATTAGCCAAAGGAATGTTGAAAAAGAAAACCAAAGCTGGAGACATCATAATTCTAGATTTCATGCTGTATTACAAAGCTGTAATCATCAAGACAGTATGGTACTGGCACAAAAACAGATACATAGATCATTGGAATAGAATAGAGAACCCAGAAATGGACCCTCAGCTCTATGGTCTACTAATCCTCGGAAAGAATATCCAGTGGAAAAAAGACAGTCTCTTCAACAAATGGTGTTGGGAAAATTGGACAGGAACACACAGAAGAATGAAACTGGACCACTTTCTTACACCATACACAAAAATAAATTCAAAATGGATGAAAGACCTTAATATGAGACATGAATCCATCAAAATCCTAGAGGAGAACACAGACAGCAACCTCTTTGACCTCGATCACAGCAGCTTCTTGTTAGACATCTCCAGAGGCAAAGGAAACAAAAGCAAAAATGAACTATTGGGACTTCATCAGGATAAAAAGCTTTTGCACAGCAAAGGAAGCAATCAACAAAACTAAAAGGCAACCTACAGAATGGGAGAAGATATTTGCAAATGATATATCAGATAAAGGGCTAGTATATAAAATCTATAAAGAATTTCTCAAACTCAACACCCAAAAAACAAAATCCAGTCAAGAAATGGGCAGAAGACATAAGTAGACATTTCTCCAAAGAAGACATCCAAATGGCCAACAGACATATGCAAAAATATTCAACATCACTCAGCATCAGGGACATACAAATCAAAACCACAATGAGATACTACCTCACACTGGTCAGAATGGCTAAAATTAACAACTTAGGAAACAACAGATATTGGCAAGGATGCGGAGAAAGGGGAACCCTCTTACACTCTTGGTGGGAATGCAGACTGGTGAAGCCACTCTGGAAAATAGTATGGAGCTTCCTCAAAAAGTTGAAAATAGAGCTACCCTATGGCCCACCAATTGCACTCCTGGGTATTTATCAAAATGATACAAAGATAGTGATTTGAAGGGGGTACCTGCACCCCAATGTTTATAGCAGCAATGTGCACAATAGCCAAACTATGGAAAGAGCCAAGATGTCCATCAAAAGATGAATGGATAAAGAAGACGTGGTATATATTTATAATGGAATATTTTTCAGCGGTCAGAAAGGATGAAATCTTGCCATTTGCAACAACACAGATGGGATTAGAGGGTGTTATGCTTAGCAAAATAAGTCAATCAGAGAAAGACAAATACCATATGATTTCACTCATGTGGAATTTAAGAAACAAAACAGATGAACATAGGGGAAGGGAAGGAAAAACAAAATAAGATAAAATCAGAGAGGGGGCAAACCATAAGAGACTCCTAACTGTAAGAAACAAATTGAGGGTTGCTGGAGGGCAGGTCTTTGGGGGATGGGGTAATTGGGTGATGGGCATTAAGGATGGCACTTGATGTAATGAGCACTGTGTGTTATATGCAACTGATGAATCAGTAAATTCTAAATCCTGGAACTAGTAAAAAGAAATTAGTGCAAATTTTAAAAGCAATTTTAAGGGCAATTTTGACTTTAAAATTTAATTTCCTATATAGATGCAACTTTTCCAAACCTCACATTAAATTAGTACATGGTAGATATAAAAAATCAAACAAGACACACATACATATATACAAAAAATACATATTCTTAGCTGACAGGGGAACATAAGAACATTGTGTGGAAGAAACATCACAGAATATTGACCTGTCCTGTAAGATGGGTTTTTTAGGAGTGTAGTGCATTAGGAACAGTAAAAGATGAAATTAGAGAGTTATTAAGGAGCTAGTTGATACAGATTTTGAAACCGGATTGATCAGTTAGGACTATAGTAGGGATTCAAGACATATCTTGACTTATCCAATTTTTATATGTGATAGTCTGGAAAATGATACACTGGATAGGTGAGAAACTGTTGCCATTGCTGCAGGTTAGGGAAGGGTACTTGCTGTGTATGCTTATAGACCCATGTGTGCTTCACATGTTTTTAAATTGAAAGAACTATACGATTAAAGAAATTTGTCATACAATGCCCTCCGCTGAGCACAACACAGAGAATAAAGGACAATTTTCTGTAACTTCTGATGATTATGGCATCTAGGTAAATTAGTAGAATGGCTTCCAGTCCAGGTTTAAGATATTCTATACCAGGGAATAATCATTATCAACAATAAATGAATATGAGCCCTGCCTTGTAATTAGTGTCTTATCAACATTGTTGTAATATAATAACTTTGGGGTATTGCTTATCTTTCAAATTTATTAGAAAGGGTACCAGCAGTTTTAATATTGATAGTGATTCAGCTTTGAAGCACACATTTTTCTGTTATGCTTTTTGTAAGCATTTATTTCAGGCTAGTTAAAAAATATCTTGATATATTTTGTAGCTGCTTATCTGTTTGAATCAGGATTTTATCTATATTATGCAATTAAAAAAAAGAAAGACATTAGAGTTAGACTAATGTACAATAGCAATCATAATTTAATAGCTTTTGTCTTCAACTTTTTAAATCTAAGTACTTTCCAATTTTCTCATTGATTGAAATGATAAATAAATGTTATCAATGTTATCTTAAAAACAAATTTATACTAACTAATGGCCATGTTTATATTTTTACTTATTGAGATTCTGTGTAACATTTTGTTTGGAAAACAGTGCTCATTTGCTAACAACATTTAAAATCACTATTCTGAGTTACTGATCAAAAGGGAACCTGAGAAAAGAAAGGTAACACTGATAAAAAGTTAGGAATTCTGTGAAGATAAATTTAATTTTAGACATTTGAAGTTGGATGCAGTGACATTAAACTACATTGTATGTATTTACAAGTTATCTTTATTGACTTCCAAGAAAAGTAAATATGGATGGGGGCTCCAAAGTAGTAAAAAAGAAAGAGAATACAAAGAGCTGTGTCTAAGTATTGAAGACATCTCACAGTTGAGAGAAGTTGAGGAGAAATTGCATAGTGTATATTGAAAAATTTACTTCCTAAAAATCCAGTTTGAAATATACAGAGTTTTGTTAATACATCTCTATTCCTGCTATAAAGCAAACATGGTTACTGCAATTACGGCCTGAAAGTCCTAGTACAAATGTACCGTTGCTACTCTTCCCACCCAGAGGTGGGTTCTATTCTTCTACCCCTTTGAATCTGGCCTCGGGTCTTTCTTTGATCAGTGGAACGTGACAAATAATGCTGTGCAACTTCTGAGACCCTGCACTCTCTTGTAATGTGGACATCACATCTCTGGAATTCCAGCCTAATCTAGTTTCCTGGATGACAAAAGACACCTAGAGAGAGGCCAAGATATTCAAGATGTTACAGCTGAACCAGCCCCAGTCAACTTCTCTGCTGGATACAGCAACATGAAGGGACACAGATGAAAACAGCATAGGAAATTACCTAATCAGACCAAAGATTTGTGAGAAATAACAGGTCATTATTGTTTTAAGCTGCTGGGTTTCAGGGCAGCTTCTTACACAACAATGCGTAACTGACACACTGGGCAAAACCGGCTGTTTTTTTTGTTCATGTCACCTATTTTTAACTTCATATGTGTCATACTCAACTATGTGATTTGATGAATAATGCCATATTGTATAATGTTTTCTAAGGTAGTTGAAAGTAGTAGAAATATCAACAATTATTTGCTCCTTTTGTGTGTAAAGGCATATTACAATATAATTCAGCTTAAGGATCAACTAAATTTTCTAGAAGAAAGAATGCAAGATTTGGAGATAAGTGAACCAATTTAAAGCAATGATTTGAGAAGGATTTGCTTTCTCTGTGATTTGAGTCAAGTTATTTCATTTCTTTAGATCTCCATTTTTTTTTAACTTGGTTAAAAAGAATTTTAAGACAGATAGTTCCCGAATTTGTAAGCACATGTATCTGTTACTGTTGTTTATTTGTCTGTTTCTATGTTTATAGTTGAATTAATTTCTTGGGATTTGTTGCCAATATTTCATTTATTTTATTGAGCATAGTGTATAGTTGGATGTAAACTATGAGGCAATTGCTAAAGATATTGTCCCAGATGTTTAAATGGAAAATATTTTAGGTGGTTGAAACGACTTTCATGGAAGGTTATCTTTTTCAATACTAAGTTATAATGACAGTTCATTCACATTAATACTAACAAAAATAGAATTTTAAAATTTAATAACAAGTGAAACTAATGTATCTTCATGACTCTGAAAGCACATACTGAAACCATGAATACCGAGTGAATAGATGAAGGCTAAATAAATAAGATACATCATCCATATGCATTTGTCAAATAATATATTCATGTGATAAGAAGGCTCTGCCACAGACTTCTGGGTGTGGCATCTTATTCATTGCTGGCATGATTATCAATCATCTTTTGACATAAGTGACAAGTCAAATAAGAAGAAAAAGTACTTGCCAAAATACTTAAATCATTCGAATGTAAAGAGATTTGCTCACAAAGAGATGACACCAGAAGTTCTTAATGTTGTCAATTTGAAAAATTATTTTATGTCAATCATAAACTTTGGTTTTGCTCCCTGTGATTATTATAATTTAATGTGTAATTCTAGTTGTATGCAAAAATCACTCTCATTTACAGATACTTGTATAATGTATGCCATACATTTAAAATTTTCATTTTTATTTTGAATTTTCACTCTAAAGATAAGGAGTTAAAAGAATTTAGAATAATGACTAGTGGGATTGGATGGAGTTAGGATATACAGTTTTATTGTTCCACTTAGACAACTTATGAATGGCTTATGAACTATTGAAAAAGTAATTAAATTAGGGTCCAGTTCATTTTATGTTATTATGAGGTGTTTAAAGACACTGGGTGTTTCAAAATTTCAGTCAATTAATGGTAAAGAATGAAGAATGAATATAACTTTTTGAAAAATATATGCAAAGGATTTTTGTAAAAAATTTACATTGTTAGTACAAATAGTTAAAAGTAGTTATTCTTGTAGAAACTCTGTTTTGTTTATAAAAGTTTCTTGGACCTTTTTTTTTTCACTTTGTACCTCTTCATAAATGTTTTGTAACATATTTATCTACATTTAAGTATGATTAGATTAAAATAATCATGAATTTTCATGTATCTATTAGGGTTTGTCTTAAGTTTATTTCCACAAGAAAAGAAACGAGAACTGAAGAGAAAATAGAGGTTTATTATATTCTGTTAATTTCTTTAAGGAACATTTAATATTCTTGCCTGATATGAGAAAGGAACTGTGTTTATTTTTGTGCTAATTTAATTCACATAGTCAAACCAAAATTTCTTCACTAAATACCACTATTTCTATAGATGAAGAACTATATCTCTCTCTCATTTTAGAAAATTTTGTTGGACTGCGGTGCTTAGGTGGCTCAATCAGTTGAGCATCTTACTCTTGATTTTGGCTGAGGTCATGATCTTGGGGTCCTGAGATTGAGCCCGGAATCAGGCTCTGTGCTTGTCCCTCTGCCCATCCCCTGGCTTGTGCTCTCTCTCTCTCTTTCACTCTCTCTCAAATAAATAAATAAATAAACAAAATCTTTTTTTAAAAAAAGAAATTTTTTTGGACTATAATCCCCTATGCTTTACTCACATTTACATAGCAAAGTAGCTTAATCAGTTTTAAAAATAGTTTATATTCCTTGGGCGCCTGTGTGGCTCAGTCACTAAACGTCTGCCTTGGGCTCAGGTCATGATCCCAGCATTCTGGGATCAGCCCCGCATCGGGCTCCCTTCTCAGCAGAATGCCTGCTTCTCCCCTGCTTGTGTTCCCTCTCTCATTGCCTCTCTCTGTCAAGTAAACAAATAAAATCTTTAAAAAAAAATAGTTTATATTCCTAATACCAATGAGATTGGAGCCAATGAATGAGGTGAACTGTACTCTAGATCATACATATGTTCAATAAATAGTTTTATCAATCATTAAAACCTCATGAGATAGAATAAGTATGAGATGAGAAAAATCCCTCCAAAGCACCATGTGAGCAAGCCTTCATGAATATAATGCAACAACTCTGTGAAGGCTGAGAAAGGACAATGGTTCAGAAAGTAGAACAAAGAGATGTCCTCAGTGATCCAAATACCTCTCCCACAGACTTTAAAGGAGAGGTGATGGGGCACCTGGGTGGCTCAGTCAGTTAGGCATCTGCGTTTGGCTCAGGTCATGATCCCAGGGTTTTGGGATCGAGCCCTACATTGGGCTCCTCGCTCACTGGGGAGACTGCTTCTCCCTTTCCCTCTGTCTGCCACTTCCCCTGCTTGTGCTCTCTCTCTGTCAAATAAGTAAAATCTTTAAAAATAATAATAATAAAGCAGAGATGAATCTCCCAAGGTTGGAACACTAATGGCTAGGTTTTAGTATTTAATTCACTGGGAACAAGGTAACTTCTAATAACACTAGTGAAGATAACTAAGAAATGTCATATATGTATGACATTAATTAAAATGCAAATATGTATGTTTGCATAGGAAGAGTCATATAGCAAACTGAATCTGGAGTCAGAAGATCCCATAGTCTGGCTCTCTGAGGTCTATTGGAATGGCCACTAGAAAATCACTTATTCTTTTTAGACCTAAGTTTCTTTATCTGTAAAATGAACAATTTGGACTTAGTGATCTCTTTCAACTTTAAAATTCTGTGATTTTTGCTGACCTATATCTCTTAAGTTCAGATCGGTAAACCATATTTACAAGAGCAATTACATTTCTTTATTAGTCCATGGAGTTAAACTAAGACAAAGATATAACACTAATAGAAGAACTGTTATTTATTTTTTTGAGCTTCCACATTATGTTCCTAAAAATAGTTACATGTTTGTTTTTTATACCACATATTATTTGGCATCAAAATACAAATTTTATTGTAAAAAATATAAAAAACCAAAGCAATTGGTTATCCTTTATGTTGTGAAGACATCAGCAATGAAGGGAATATAGGATCTATTGGACCTGATAGCAATGAATTAAAGTGTAGAGCAGAAAATAAATCTATACCACTGGAAAATTACTGAGATTTTACAATTCTTATTTATGAGTTCTTGATCTTGATAAGGAACTTCTTGTATAAGATAAATCTCAGAGTAAAAATAAAAATGTCATGCCTTAAGTATTTGCTCACTTAGGAGATTAAAAAGCAACTTCTTAAAGTACAGAAAGTTGAGGGGTTTATCTCAGTGCACACTGTTGGTGCTCTGCAGATGTTTATTGAATCAGTAAAGGTAAAGAATTGCACTATCACTTGGTTAAATGACAGAGGTTAGTATTCATGGTCATGATCAAAGGGGAGCCATGAAAAGAGAAATTCACAGTTTGTCTTTTTGCTTTTAATAGGGGGGTTTCTAAAGGAGAATATGTTAGAATAACTGAGGTTGGAGAGCAAGAAAAACGAGACTACATAAAGTAAGATGAAGAAGATGCTGAGGAAAATTAGGTCATTATTCATTCATTGGGAATGCCAAATATATGATTCTGTTAATTTATTTTATTGACAGAATGCAAGTGTGAACCTATCATTGAAATGATAAATTTATTATTAATTTGTTTTTGTCTATTTCCTAAAAATCTTCTGAGGCTTAGATTGACCTCTGGTATTTGGAAAGATTTCCGTCATTATCAATAAAATAGTTTCCTACATCATGATAACTATTTGTATAAGATACAAATGCAGAAATATGGAGAAGGTATAAATGCAGAAGAGAGCAAAATTTGTGAAATCATTGGGACCATTTAATATAATTTGAGGAAATATCTAGCCCAAGTTTTTGAAGATGGATGGGTATTCATTCACGTAGTGAATAATAATAAATGATATTTTAACACATAAATATACATAGAGTTATGAGGCAAAAATAGTGTATCCAACTTAGAATTAGTAATTCCGTATTCTTGGAATCTGATGTCCAAAGATCAAAATACAGCAAGAGAGGAGGAAGACGATTTAAGAAGCCAATGCAGTAATCCAGGCAAATGTTGAAAGGACCAGATCTAAGTTGGTGGCAGAGAGTTGGAGAGGAAAAAATAGATTCAAGGGGAACTTAGGAAACAGGATCTTTGAGATTTGTGATTATTGGAAGTAGGGGATATTTTAAGCACTTTGTTTTAAGAGCCATATTGATCCTTAAATAAATATGATGGCAGGAATTACTAGGACCGAAAATGCCCTTAAGTGTTTACATGATGGTTATTACATGTACATGCTTGCCATTTAAAAACCTAGATGGTTAGGGGTGCCTGAGTGGTTTAGTCTATTAAGTGTCGGACTCTTGATTTTGGCTTAGGCCATGATCTCAGGATCTCCCCTTATTCGTGTGTACACATGCTCTCTCTCTTTCTCTCTCTCTAAATTAATGGGGAAAAAAAAGCTAGATGGTTAAATTATTCACTTTTTTTTAAAGATTTTATTTATTTATTTGACAGAGATAGAGACAGCCAGCGAGAGAGGGAACACAAGCAGGGGGAGTGGGAGAGGAAGAAGCAGGCTCATAGTGGAGGAGCCTGATGTGGGGCCAGATCCCTTAACGACGGGATCACGCCCTGAGCCGAAGGCAGACGCTTAACGCTGTGCCACCCAGGCACCCCTAAATTATTCACTTTTAATTTAGATATTTTATTGATGAGTAGACAGAGGAAAGCAGTTAAGATTACAGTGTGATATGTTTTAAAAATAGTAACAGTAAAAGATAAAATAAATTTAATTTAATTAGTATGGATTTATTTAAATCCTAAAGTCAATTAAACGGCATAGAACAATATTTTCATGATATTCAGTATTTTCTAAATCCTTTTTACTATTTTGAGAACATACTTCAAAAATGCCCATGAACATCTTTGCTTTTAGTTGCAATATAAAAGAATAAAGTAGCAATTCCTTTCTGGCAGAAAAACAAAACCACAGCAACTTTTCTTTCTTTGATGTACGAATCTTTTTTAATATCTCCATCTGTGTCCCCTTCCACAATATAGCTAATTAAATTTTTGTTTTCTTACACACTGTAAATTCAGTTGGAATGCCCTAGTTACTAAAAATGGCTAAAGTAATGTAATTCTTATTAGAACTCGTTTGATTATAGACTTGCTCACTACAACCAGGCAACAGCAATTTCTTCTTGAGATAAAGAGGAAATAATTTATAAAAATCCTTTTCAAAATATTTCATTGTTTAGCAATGATCTTTGCCGGGCACAGTTCTAATAGTCGTTCTGTTACTAAAAGAATTTTTAAAAAGAAATTATAATTTAGCAATATAAGAAGTATTTATAAGAAGATACCCACTCACCTTAGCTCACTTCTAAAATACAGTCAGTATCAAGTAGTATTTATGAACCTGGAATTTTATACACATACACACAATACTCATTTATGTGTGTGTATACATATATGTGTGTCTACAATTATTGGATAAAATCAGTAGCTACTTCATTTGGCTATATTTTGCTGCCTAACCAACAACCCCAAAACCTAGTGGGTCTGAATAACATTTGTTTAGCTCCTGATTCTGTGTATCATCAGTTTGGGTGGGAATCAGCATGGAAGTTCTCACGATGGTTTAACTCATGCATCTGCAGTCATTTACTGGCCAGGTGGACAGCTCTGCTTTTAAGTGTTGACTGACTATTGGCTGGGGTAATAGGCAAGTAGGTTATGACTCTTTCATCATCTGGTTTTTTTCTATAACGGTGGCAGATAGCAAGAATGGAGAGATGGCAAACCCCAATGCCTAATTACTATTCAAGTCTCTGCTTGTGACCTGTTTGCCACTGTCTAATTGGTCAAAGCAAGTTACACAGCCAACTACAAGGTCAGTGTAGGATGAACATTCCAATGGGGAAGGGATATGGAGATACATGGAGACCTGAATAAATTAGTGGCAATTATTGCACCCGTTTACAGCAACGTGATACACTGACAGTATGCCTATGTCTGTCTTCTATTTTCAAATCAATAGAATAAATGACTAAATTCAGGTTCTACCTTTATAGTACAACCATTGACCCACAATAGGCCATTTTGCTGAAACTAATGGCATGATTTGAAAGAAATGATGTGACCAGAGCAGCACCTCTTTAGCTAGCATTTTGTATTTTGTAAACTCTTACTTCCTAATTACTAATTTATCTACTTGTTTTTTAATTTGGAAATATATATGATTTTTCTAACTTCAGTTGCAAACAGACACAGAGGTGACCCTCAGTGATTTCTGCTTTCTAGTATTTATGCCTTATATAATCCCCTTACTTGTGACTTGCTTTTTCTTCATAGACTATGGTAAAAAGACGTCAACCCCATGATTACATTACATTTTATAAGACTCCGTCTTGCTGGCAGTCTTCTTCCCACCCTACTCCTGGCCTTGAATAAGCAAACGGTCACGCTATGAAATGCCCATGGAAAGGGCCACATGGCAGGGAAGTATGGATGACCTTTCTCTAGGAGCTGGTGATGGCCTCTAGATGACAGCCAGTAAGAATCCAGGGCCATCAGTCACAGCTTTGAAGTTGATTCATCCCCTTTCAAGTCTCCAGATGGAAATGAAGCTCAGACGAACACTTTGCATGCAGCCTTGTGAGAAACTCCCATTAGAAGATTCAGTCAAGCTGTGCCTCGACAAGGAAACTGAGATAATAAAACTGTATTGTTTTAAACCACTAAGGTTTTAGTAATTTGTTATGTAGCATTCAAAAACTAATACACAGGCAAATAATCCATTTAAGATCTACATTGAAAAATGTTTAAATTTGAACTTGGTTGTTTTTGTTTAAGGCTTATTTTTACACAGAGCCTATCAAAAAAGCAATAGCTTTATGTTTTATAAGTGGAAATGTAGAAATTTCTTGCATTACACATTTTTCAGACTCTGCCAACATATTTTCATATATTATACTTCAGATTAAGGCAGAAGTTCTGTTTAATTAGCTCTGGGAATAGAAGACTTAATTGAAACAATTTGAAAATTATTTCCTCACTGTATTCAGCCCTAAGTCTTGACATGATATATGTGGTTACAACTTTATTTCTTTCAAATTAGTAGGAAATAATCACTTTCATTTTCATTGTAAAGTACTGTGAATTTACAATGGCTAATCTCTCCAAGTTAATTATGTATTTAACCTGAAACCTTTTTAAATATATGCAAAGTTCTTCATGTTTTATGTCAAGGTTATGTGTTCTATTCAATTATCCAAGGATGAATTCAGTGAAACAAGGGACTAGAACCAGTTTTTGCTGTTTGTGAGCCATAGGAAAAGAAAAATGTGATACTAAGAGTTCATATTTTGAGGTCCTTTACAGAAGAATATTTGACCATAGCTTATCAAAATATATTGATTATAAGAAAATAAAGGGTTTTTTTTTTTCTGGCACACTACTATTTTAACAGAAAGTTGCTCTTAACATATTTTATTTATTTTCATCTATGTAAATATAAACATTATGCTCATTTTTATGTTGTGTGAAATGAGTATCAGCTGGTAAAAAATCATTTTGATACAATTTTGACATTGAAGCATTCTGTAACCCTAAAACTGATTATGTGATGATAATGTTAATAAGTTAAAAAGCCCAGCAGAATTTCAGGGGAAATATTTGGAAGGAAAAGGCAATAATATTATTGGGATTAATAGGATTACTTAGTTAGGATTAAGTATCTTCCAGTTATTTTCCCTTTGAAATGTTTTCCTTTCTTCTTTTTCTTTTTCTTCTACTTTCTTTCCAAAATTAACATGTCCACTTGAAATGGAAGTTTCAGAATCAAGTCCTATAATGCTATATGATAGAGTAAAAGAGGTAAGCAGAGCTTAAGAAAAATCCTCTGTTTTAAATGGAAAAAGATTGTCATTGTCTTCCAGAGTTATTCTGAGGAGAAAGACAGCAAGAGTGAATAGAGAGTAGAAGTGCAGGTGATGACAGCTTTAGAACTAAGTGAGAAAAATGTAGGGTTTTTATTTTTTTCTTAGCATCTATTGATTTATTTTTTTAGGTTGTACAACGTGTTTTTTTCTTCTAAAGGTATTAACATGATGACTTAAAGCACACACACACACACACACACACACATATTTGAAGTGATTACTACAGTCAATTAATAGATCACCTCAAATAGTTACTACTTTTTTGTGCATGGTAGGAATACAAGATATACTCGTTTTGCAAATTTCAAGTATACAACACACTGTTAACAGCTATAATCACCATGCTGTACATTAGATACCTGGAACTTAATTCCTTTTTAACTGAAAGTTTGTACACTTTGACCAACATCTCCCCATTTCCCCCACCCTCTAGGCTCAAGACCCACTGTTCTACTCTCTGGTTCTGTGAGTTCAACTTTTTCAATTCCACAAATAAGTGAGATCACACAATATTTCTTTCTCTATCTGGCTTACTCCACTTACTCCACTTACCCCACTTAGCATTATGTATTTCAAGTTCAACCATGTCACAACGGAAGGCTTTCCTTCTTATTTATTACTGTATCATATTTCTACTGTGTGTGTGTGTGTGTGTGTGTGTGTGTGTGTATTCCTATCTTCAAAAAAAACACAATTCTTAGTTTCATTGATCGTTTCTATTGTCTTTCTAATCTCTCATATATTTTTGCTCTAATCTTTATTACTTTTTTCTTATGCTAATTTTAGACTGTTTTTTTGTTCTGTTTCCTCAAAGTGTAGTGTTAGGTTGTTTCAGTCTTTTTCTTGATGGAGGTGATTATCACCGTATACTTCCCTTTTAGAACTGCTTTTGCTAGACCCTGTAAGTTTTGGTATGTTTTATTTCCATTTTAATTTGTCTCAAGATACTTTTTGACTTCTCCTTTGATATCTTCTTTGGTTGTTCAGGAATGTGTTGTTTAATTTCTACATATATGTACATTTTCCAGTTTCCTTCCTATTATTGGTTAGTTTCATATCATTGTGGAAGGAAACAAAACTTGATGTGGGGGTGCCTGGGTGGCTCAGCCATTAAGCGTCTGCCTTAAGTTCAGGTCCTGATCCCAGGGTCCTGGGATCTAGCCCCGCATCGGGCTCCCTGCTCGGAAGGAAGCCTGCTTCTCCCTCCCACGCTCCCCTTGCTTGTGTTCCCTCTCTCGCTGTCTCTCTCTGTTAAATAAATCAATAAAATCTTTAAAAAAACAAAACAAAACTTGATGTGATTTTCACTCTTTTAGAATTTGTTATGACACATTTAGTAGCCCAACATATGATCTATCCTGTAGCATGTTCCATGTGCATTTGAGAAGAGTGAGTATTCTGATACTGTTGGATGGACTGTTCTACATATATCTTTCAGATCCATTTGATCTGTAATATTATTCATGTCTGTTTATTGATTTCGTGTTTGGATGATCTAAACACTGATGACAGAGGGGTAATGAAGTCACTTTCTATTATTGTATTGTTGTCTATTTCTCTCTTCAATTTTATTAATGTTTTCTTTATATATTTAGGTATTGCAATGTTGGGTGCATATATATTTACAATTGTTGTATCCTATTGATGAATCGACCCATTCATCATTGTATAGTGACCTTCTTTGTTTCTTGTGACTGATTTTGATTGAGAGTCTATTCTGTCTGGTATAAGTAAGTATTGCCACCCCTACTCTGTTTGGTTACGATTAGCAAAATATCTTTTATAATTCCTCCACTTTCAGTTTATATGTGCTCTTAAAATTAAGGTGAGTCTCTCGTAGATTGCATATTATTAGACCCTATTTGTTTTATCCATTCCACCACTCTGTTTTCTGATTGAAGAACTTAATCTATTTACATTTAAAGTAATTACTAGTAAGTAATGACTTATTGACATTTTGTTAATTTTTTCTAGCTTTTAGCATTCCTTTGTTCTTTTCTCTCTCTATTGTCATCTTTCTTTGTGATTTGTTTTTGGGGGTTTGTTTTGGTGGCATATATTAATTTCTTTTTCTTTCTCTTTTGTGTGTCTACTAGAGGTTTCTTTGTGGTTACCTTGAGGTTTATGGAAAACATCTTATAACAGTCTATATCAAGCTGATTACTACTTACATTCAATTGCAAAAACAAAACAAAACAAACAATTCTATATATTTACCAACCTTCTCACACTTTTTCATCTATTGATGTCCCATTTTTATATCTTTATATATTTTGCATCCATTAACAAATTAGTGTAGCTATAGTTGTTTTTAATATGTTTGCCTTTTAACTTTTATGCTAGAGTTAGAAGTGATTTATGTACCATTATCACAGTAGTAGAGTATTCTGAATATAACTATGTATTTACCTTTACCTGTGAATTTTATAATTTTATATGTTTTCATGTTTTTTTTTAGTGTCCTTTTGTTTCAACTTGAAGAACTTTCTTTTGCATTTCTTATAAGGCAAGTCTAGTGGTGATAAACTGCCTTGGTTTTCATTTGTTAGGGGATTTTTTTATCTTCATTTCTGAAGGACATCTTTGCTGGGTATAGTATTCTTGGTTGGCATTCTTTTTTCTTTGAGCACGTTGAATATATCCTCCTAGTCCCTCCTGTCCTGCAAAGTTTCTGTTGAGAAATCTACTGTAATCCTTGGTGGTAGGGGGAGGGTTCCTTTATACATAATGGGTCAGTTTTCTCTTGCTGCTTTCAAAATTCTCCCTTTTTCTTTGGCTCTTGACAATCTCATTATAATGTATCTTGGGATAATCTTCTTTGATTACTCTTTCTTGGGTTCTTTGATCTTGATATATCTACATGTCCATTTCTCTCCTAAGATTTGGGAAATTTTCAGCCATTGTTTCTTTAAATATGCTTACTAAAATTTTGTCTCTATTCTAGTTCTTGAATTCTAAAAATGTGTATAAATTTGTCTTTTTGGTAGTATCTTATAGATCCCATGTCCTTTCTTCACTTGTTGACATTCTTTTTTCTTTTTTTCCTTTTACTAGCTAATTTCAAATGGGTTGTTTTTGAGTTTTTTTTAGATTATTTCTTTTATGTGATTGAATATGCTATGGAAGCTTTCTATTTATCTTTTCAGTTTTATCATTGTATTCTTCAGCTCTAGACTTTTTCTTTGATTTATTATGGTTTTATTTCTTTATTTTTCATTGTTTTCTGTTCTTTGTTTCCCTGATTTTGCTTACTTGTGTATCTCTATTATATTGCATTTCATTGAGCTCCTTTGAGATGATTATTTTAAATTCTATGTCAGGTAATTTATAGATTTTCATTTCTTTGGGGTCATTTGCTAGAGATTTATATTAGTTTATTTTGTCGATGTCACGTTTGTCTGATTCTTTGTGATCCATGTAGCCTAGTGTTGGTGTCTGTGCATTTGAAGGAACAAACACTTCTTCCAGTGTTTACAGACTGGTTTTGGTTGAGCAGGGCTGAAGCCAAGTCACATGGCTGATTCCATAGTATAGTCTGTGTTTAGAGGGTTTGTTACCACGGTCTTGAGCAGTTATGGGTCCTCTCTGGTCCTTGGGTGGACAGGACGTCTGGTAAGTCTGGCAGTGGTATGAATGTCCACATCAGGGTCTACAGACAGTGGGTCTGTTACCTGGTGCATGGATAGGTGTGACTCCTGACAAGTCTCTGGGTGGGTTTCTGACAGAGCAGATGCCTGGGTGGGTAGGATTGGCCCTGGAATATGACTGAGAGGGGCTGGAACCATTACAGGGCTGTTTTAACATCCACTGTTGGATCTGAGGTCAGTGGGCCTACCTCTGGGTACAAAGATGAGTGTGTCTCCCTAGCCAGGCATGACAGCTATGTAACTGTGGGTGCAAGTTACTAGAGCTGGGTTACAGGGCTACTTGAATTTCCATAGTTTGAGATTGATGGGTCTATCTAGGATTTGGGTAGTTAGGAGTGTTCTCTGACTATAACTGATAGGATCTGGAGCCAAATTACAGACTCATTTCAGGATCTGTAGTTGAACTAAGGTCAGAGAGGCTGCCTTTAGCATGGATAAGGGTTTCCTGGCTGGTCCCTGGGCAGATATGAGGGTATGACGGGTGACCAAGAGTGGCTAAAGCCAGGTCTTAGGCCACTTCAGAGTCTACAGTGGGGATCAAAGCTGGAGAGCCTGTTATCTGTAACATGAGCAGGTGTGACTCTGGGCAAGTTCCTTGGCAGATGGTGCTGGTGGCAAGACCAAACCAAACAGGGCTGTGGCTGAGTCCACAGAGGGACAGGGCTGTTTCTGGGTCTGTAGCTGGGACCACAGTCTATAATTCTGTCCCCAGAACATGGGCCTGCCTTCTCAAAACATCCTTCTTCAGTCATGGGCTCCACTGGGGTTTCACCATCTCCTGCGTGCCTCCCAAAGCTCCCACAAAGTCATTTTTTTGTCCATGAACAGCTAAACTATTGTTGGATACCAGAGAGGATATCAGTGGAAGACTTCCTCTTCTTCCATCTTTCTGATACTACTCAACATACAAGGTTTTAATTGGGGATGATAGTCACTCGGAATGTCATAGGTAGATGCAGTGGGTTTTCACTTCATCAGTATTATTTTAAGTTTATGGTTTAAAGATTATTTGTTAAGGTAGAGAAGAATAGAGATAATGTAAGCAAGCAGATTAGATACAAACTTTGTATTTTTTCAAAAGACATTATGGTGTTACTTAAATAAAGCTGCCTAGAAAATAAGCCCCATGATGAATTACATCAAAATGTTGTGGCAGGAAGGGTGAGTAAGGGTCTTCATGGGGTGAGTAAGAATCAGCCAGTGTCAGTTTGCATTTCTCCAAAGCTTA
This sequence comes from Ursus maritimus, assembly GCF_017311325.1. NCBI lineage: Eukaryota > Metazoa > Chordata > Mammalia > Carnivora > Ursidae > Ursus > Ursus maritimus. The sequence continues at coordinate 10,796,751 of NW_024426663.1, forward strand.
TAGAGCTGATTAGACAGAAGAAATTTATGATTATATTACATATACCAATCCACAATTTCATGCATTTTTCTAGGTCATTTACTTGAAGAGAGATTTCAGCAAAAGCAAATACATCTTACTGCATTTGGGATGCCAAGATGGTGTGACATTTTTGCAACTGAAAATAGTATTGGTGGAATAACACAATTTAATACTTGATAAATATCATTTTCTCAGGCCAAAGGCATTTAAAGTTTGAGTATTACAAAGTCCATTGTAGAAAAAGAAGAGACAAAAAGGAAAAACATGGTGGATATGAAAATGAAGTATTCAACTTCCAAGGAAAGATAATCAATTAAGGCACTTAAAATTTCACCATATTCAATTAAAAAAATACAACAAGACTCTGACGCAGTAATGCATTTAACCAGAACAAACAATAAGAGATTTCAAAATGGCAGTATTTACATTAAAAATAGTTATCAATTATGCTATGTTTTTCAAAACAATTTTTTGCAGACAAATAGAACTCAACACATGAGTAGTTTTAGTAAGTTTAGATCTCATAGACTATATGAAAAAAGAAGATAACTTAGAAATGATCTAATGAAATTTTCTCATTGTATCAATGAATAAACTGAGGCCAAGGATAATCAATGATTCATCCTAAATTATTAATTGTGGCAGTCAGAATAGGATTCTAAACACCTGACCTGAACTCTATGCTCCTTATCTATATTATGCAGCAATATTAAATGGATCCTCTCATGATTAAATTGAATATTTTACAGCTCTAAATTTAATACTTATATGTCAGGGTAAATGTGTAAATTTTTGTGAGCATATAGAAGATAACCTATTTATGACTATGGAACTGTATGTGTTGACTATAGATACATATCTGTATAATTACAAATGTATTTTATAATCTTGGATCTCTATGGTTATAACAAATATGGTTATAAAATTTCAGATTTATCACATAAGTTTACTAGTTTTAATATTTAAACAAAAATGTTTGTCCAATGGATGAATGACACCACATGACTGTTTCTTCTATCATGAGTTATCTCCAAAGATCCTATATATTAGGAAGATAATTCCCATATATGATACGTATTAGAGCAACTAAATGGATTAGTAACTGTTCAGTGTTAGTTGGTTATTGGTAATGATATCCAAAATTTATTGACGGATGTTCTACCTGGAAAAATAATGTTTCTAATGGTATAAAGCTTCATCATGACTCTAACTCATTATTTTTTCAGAACAATTTGAATGAGGATTTATAAAACTTTGTGTACCAAATTTTGTTAAAATATATCTCAAGATGATAATGTTGATATAGAGACAGAATCCAGAAGTACTGTGGAGAGAAAAGGAATAATCTGAGTAATATTTAACAGAAATAAGTATAAGACCCTCTGTTTGCATTGAAAAAAAACCTGAATAAACACCCAGAATTTCTGTGAAAATGTAGATATTTTAGTCAGCCATTAATTACCTCAATATGAGGAATTTAAGTGAATTATTGGTCCATATGTCAGGGGAATTTCCAGGTTTTTTTGTTAAGTCCTCAATTAGTAGAGCAGTAAATGAAATTTGCAAAACGCTAAGAAATGTATAGCAATAAAGAAGTTTTTCAGCATGGATTCTTGAAATCCATGATAAATTACATAATATGGTATTATTCATAATTTTCTTCATTTTTTTACACTGTTTCATATATATATTCACAAGCAGTGGAGACTGACTCCTCCTGCCTGCCTACCATTTTAGGAGATGTAGAAAAAACTGATTAGTCCACAAAAAGTTTCATCAGCCTTTCCCAAATCCGTCACCAATTTCCTACCTTCCTGAGAAATAAACACAGATGATTTCCAATTGCAACATCTTTCCCACTTGACAGGTGGACACCCTCTATCATTTACAGAGGTGTTACAAAGTAGGAAAATGCAAAATGCTCATGTTATATAAAAATATTTAAATTCAAAGAGCATCTCTACTTGTGCTCCATCATTTTGAAATTTATACTAATTATCTCATTGGAAGTGGATAGCTTAAGCCTTATGGAGCCATATTCTCCTAGAAACCTAAATGGAAATAATTATATAACCTGATAGTTATGCTCATCCTCGTTTTTGTCTGTAAATCTATAGTATTTTGTTAGTTCCAGGTATTAAATTTAAGGAGAGACTTCAACAAATACTAATGATGATGAAATAGAAGGATGTGTCAAAATAACGTGATGTGAAAAATAATTGAAGAATACAGAAATATTTTACCTGAGTGTCTAAAGTATCTTACAGTAGCTGCCTTCAAATACGTTTTGGTGCTACAATTTTAAGGATGGAATTAGTGGAATTAAGATCTATGGTTATAAAATATAGTGAGGCAGGAACAGCTCCAAAAAATGAAGGACTTGCGTTATAGAGAAATCTGTAAGTGACATGGGCAATCTTGGTGTTCGAAAATTTCTGATTACAAGAAGAGATTATGCAGAGATTGATAATCATTTGTCAGGATGCTGATTCTTTAGCAGTAGATGTACCTTCCCATTAAGCCCAGAAGTCCTAGGATTCTGTGTGTTTCTTAGTACTACTTTTCATCCAGTGTCACGGGCTGACACAGAATTTATTTGACACGGCGTTGTAAATATTATGTATTAAGAGACAATCTGTGAAATTAGAGATAAAATCAACATGAAAATTATGAAGAAAAAGCCTTTGCTGCTTTATTCCAATTATGAATGAGCCTTTCTTATATGTTTCTTTTTAGCAAGTGTATGTGTTGATGTTAGTGTGCATGGTATAGCAGAGAAGAGGTGAGCAGAATAACCTAAGTAGAAAACTCACCATTCTTTTTGGAGTCTAGGAAGTATTACACATTTGAAGAGTTACTTCCTTATGATATTTGGGCCAGATTTTCTCATTTTAGCTCAATCCATTCGTTCATTCCATACCTCAATAATCTCCTCAGTGAAATGCTCAATAATTCTTTGTCTTCTTTGTTCTTATAACTTTCAGATATTTGTAGGCTTTTATCATCTTACCTTTTAGTCATCCTTTTGCACAGTTATAGAGACTTTGAGTCTTTAATCTTCTTTCACAAGTCAGAACCTATATTCCCTTAATCATTGCTGTTACGCTTCTCTGAACTTCCTCTACAAGTCTTTTATCTATAGTGTTCTGGTACTGAGTTGTCTAAAACCAAGTCCTTAATAATAAGTAAAAATGTGTAAGGGTAACATACCTAATCTTGAGGCTCTCTACATAGGGAAATAAAGAGGGTTACATTTTTCTGTGCTGTACTATTCTATAGAACATAGAAGGACTTAAGTGTCTTTGAAATCTCTTGGTTAGAGGGAGAATCTGCATTGGTAAGAGGTGAATTATTTTCCTCTGGTTCCCTGTGTTGATTTCTTCTCCAAGTATTATTCATGCTTTCTGGTTTTAATTTGATGATCAGTGTTTCAACTTAATTTCTAGTTCTGCTTTTCCTGTTATTTAGCACTATTTATTTTAAATCATAACTTGGATTGTAACATTTTATAAGATAATACCCAATTATATCTAATAAAATGTGGACTATGGGAAGGTTCACAATAGGGAAGGAAGGCAGGTGTCTTAAAAGAGTAAAATTCAATTACACTGTGGATATTAAGCACATCTGAGAGCAGCAGCTTCAATTTTAAAAATTCCTCTTTTGGAGTCTAAGGCTGGAAGAAGGAAGGATCCAGTTTTCTTTCCTCCCCCCCCTTTCTTTTCAATTCTTTTCATCTAGCTTCTGAATATCAGCCCTGATTTCTACAATTTCATCAGCTTGCACATCGTAGAGCCATTATTTCATTTGATTAGGGACTTTATTCTTCTCTGCCCCATAGTCAAATTCTTTCTAACTTTGACTCTAGGTCTCCAAGAGACATTAATGTCTTTGCTTGAAACCTGACCTGCTTTCACTAACCATTTCTACTTCACCTCTGTCATTTTCTGATCTTTAAGCCAAAGGTAAAAGTCACCAAACCTTGAATTCAGTGGAGAATTGAAAACCTAGGAGTTCTTCATTAAGTACTACCTTAGAAACATAATAGCTAGATTTCTTATAGCTGTCCATTAGATTTTGACTTGCCAATCAGTTCTAACTATGCAACTAAAGCACACAATAGTTTCTACAAGTGATGGGATTAACCTGCAATATGCTCTGAATGAATGTAGTTGATATGTACGTGAATCATGTTGTTAGTATTTCAAGTGACTTAATTTACTTCAGGCAGTGGTGCCAATCATGGACTGAAGCAGAGGTTTATGGGGTTTTTTGTTTTTGTTTTTGTTTTTGTTTTTTGACATGGGAGAATGAGACAATCAGTTTAATTCTTTCAAGACCAATGATCTATGTGGTTATTTTTATAATTCAAGTTACTTGTATAATGACAATAGCTTGTTTTTTGAAAGATAGAACCGGCTTCATTTTTAAAACCATGGTCTGTAGCTGAAGGTATTGATATAGTTTGCAATTAACAATACTTTACAGACCAGGGATTAAATATGAATACATACACACAAATACATAGAGGGTTAAAAAAGTCAAAGTAGGCAGTGCATGCATCAGGTAATTAGGACTAATATGTTGTTTGGAATTAATGTTGAATCCTTTTAATTGGCACATCTCAGTGGGAATGGAAATACAAACTTGTAATTAGGTGATTGGCCTGATTATCAAAGCTTCATTGGCATAGATTGTACTGAGAGAATCTTTTTTCTTTTGGCATGAGTTTCTCAAACAACTATAGCATGGTATGGGAAATGTATTGAACAACCATAGCAGGCCTTCCGTGTTGCCTAGAATGAACAAATGTATAGAGTGAAGAGTGTAAACCAGCCAAAGTTATTTCACAACTGTGTATGAGAATCAGCATTTTAGAAGAAAAAATATATTTGTGTTATTTTAGTAAAATAATATAGTCTTTATAATCAGTCAGATATACTAAACTAAAGCCCTGACAATTAAGTGAATGTGAAGTAGGTTTGTCATTATTAGGCAACCAGCGATTTCAACTCTGATCTATGTTCAGGAGCCCAACCACATTACTGTGAGGTATACAGAGGGAAGTCAATAAACAAGAATGAGAATTCCTTTTTTTAAAAAAGATTTTATTTATTTATTTGAGAGAGAGAGAGAGAGTGAGCACGAGTGGGGTGAAGAACAGAGGGAGAATCAGACTCCTGCAGAGCAGGGAGCCTGAGGTGGGGCTTGATCCTGGGACTCCTGGATCATGACCTGAGCTGAAGGCAGACGCTTAACTGACTGAGCCACCCAGGTGCCCCAAGAATTCTTCTTTTTAATCAAATATAAAAGCCTAAGGAGGTGGGGAGGGTGTAGAACTCCTCTAAAGTTAAAGAGCTATAAAAAATCAATAAGTAACTATAAATTGTTTTAATGAATGCATTATGTAGCATTTAACAACATGTCATTGATGTTTTGTTTCCTTCATGCCACTGTCTGTGTTCCTGACCCTGGAAATCAAGAGTTCAACAGATAAAAAAGTCATCTAATTCATGTCATGACATAACAGCCCAAAAGAATTCATTGACGATCACTTATGCACTTTTAATTAGGAATTGTACTAATACAGAGGGTCGTTCCTGTACTTAGGAAAATGGGTTTTAGATAATAGTAATAATTCACATAAAATCTTAAAGAATATGTTGAAATATTTAGCAGTATAAACTCTATTCTGGGGCACCAGGGTGGCTCAGATGGTTGAGCAGTCAACTCTTGATTTTGGCTCAGGTCATGATCTTGGGGTCCTGGGATTGAGCCCCAACTTGGGCTCTGTGTTCAGTGGGGAGTTTGCTTGAGGATTCTCTCTCTCCCTCTGCCCACCCCTCCCCTACTCACTCTCTCTCTCTAAAATACATAAATCTTTTAAAAAAAGAATAAACTATACCACTATAGAAAACTCATTTATATTTAGTTCTTGTGTTATATAGGAATTAATTTTATATTCCCTAAATGCTATTAGATATCCCATTTCTCATTACTATATATAGCTGAGGTTGAATGTCATGTAAGTGTGTGTGTATGTGTGTATGTATGCGGCTCAAGTTACATTTCCTGCAAGTAAGAAAAGCTCTATGATTTATAGCAAATTGGATTATATGAAAACAGGGAGGACAAAATTAAAATATATGAGTACAAGTTATTTTCCTTGTCGAACACACTGAGGAGTAGTATCATCATTTTCAAGGAACCACAGAGGGCTCACCTTTAAAAAATAGAAAACAAAGGGAAATATAAAGTCTTCTTTATTGTATTTATACAGTGTGGACAGGTGTTCTGGATAAGATAGATGCTACCTCACCCCCAGTCATTCACATTAGCTCTGTAGGCGTCAGAGGCTATTTATACCATAAAGGTTGTTTGTTGTTACTTTATAATGGAAATCTGGCTCAATAATGCTTTGTGTAATACTCTCTACTCCTTGAAAACAGTGTTAATAGACATACCAATAAAACATACAGATGAACTTGGACTGTTTTTTGGGTTAAAAGGTCACCTCAGAAAAAGATAATCATTTTGTATTAATGCTCAAACCACTATGCACTCCACTGAACTATATGAAAGGACACACTGTCTTATTAGAAGATTAGTTTACATTATAGGCTGACAAGAATGGCTTGTAAAGTGTGATTCATGCTCTGAAACAGCACACTAAAGATAATTTCTCCCCTGTCTAGTCTGTAATAATGAAAATAACCAAGAAACTACATCGTAGACTTTACAGGTCCATAAACATACACAAAATCAGGTCACCCTATGCCACTATTGTCACCTTCCATTCATATTTACTATGGTTATTCCCTTTATCCAGAACACACTTGTATATAAAAGAGAATAGGATCAGCCATTAATTTTCAGGAATATTTTCTCACTTCCAGAATGAGCAAGGAATCAAACACCAAATGATAAGAGGAGAAACTACCAATTAAATATGCTCTGTGAATTTAATCTATAATTTATCTATTGATTTATTCAGTGTAAGAATAATTTTGTGCAGTTAATGTAGTTACTCAATACCAAACAATTAATAGATATTACAATATTTAGGGAACTATCAAAATAGCCTAAAAATAACAGAAATAACCCATATTCTGTATTATTAGTCAGGGTGCTAGGTGGAAGGATATCTAGTGGTGCATTTACTATTATAATTCATATAATTATCATTGTATAAACTATAAAAAATATGGAGGAGGAAATTTACAGTATACTTATCTATTATAAACGTTTCCATTTGGGTAAAGAGAGATATAATAATTATGAATTAAGTCAGATTTATAGTGATTGGTTACTCACTGTAGAAGTATTGACTAGTTATTGACTAGAAGTGCAGTAACTTTTCAATGTATATTATTAGACAATATACCTTATGTGAGACAGAAAAGATTATTTGCCACTTTGTGTGTCTACATGTAAATAAATGATTTTTTTCAATCATTTATTTACATGTAGACTCCCTTTTGAGATTTTGAATTTATGGAAAGACTCTGTCCTTAAATGGGGAAGAAACTGTTGGTTACTTGGGACAATACTTCTTAAAATAAGACACCATAATATGGCAAAGCCCCAGAGAAGAGGTTACATTGGAGAAAGTCAAACTGATCACTGGCGTCAGAGAAAAGTTGAGGTGAAATGGCTATGTTTTAAGCTGTCTTCTAGGGACTGTAGATGTTGGCATGCACCTTGTTGCACATGGTCTTAATTAAGAAAGGCCTAATCTAACCCTCCAGACCTAGGAGACATGCAGTGGGAATACACTCTGGGTGAAGTGGTCTGTGTGACTGAGAGAGGGCTGCCTGTCTGCCCCCTGTAAAGGGATGGCCTGGGAGGTGGGAGGGGTGCTTCAGGAGACCTCTCACAGCTTACCTGACCAACTAGAACACAAGCATGTGGCTCCCTTCTCTGGTTGGTTTGCCCAATGCAGGAGAGAACCCAACAGTTCACCTGAATGAGGACTGTGGGAACACTGAATTATGAATAATCAAAAGAAAAATACTAGTGATAATCAAAGTAACTTGAGGGATGATGACCAAGCCAAAAAAAATAGGCAAGTGGAATCTGCTGATGGTGAAGTAGAGGAGAATTTCAGAAAACAATGAAGTTCAGCCCTTTCTCCAAAATCTTTAGGAGTCAGAAAATATGATTTCCAAATTAAAAGAAATCACTACACAAAGACCATGATCATTGTTGAAGAAGAAATGTCACCAATATGAAAGAAATATGAAAAGTGAAAATCACGAGTAAAGAACTTTAGAACAGAATTTCCCAATTGTTGGACTTTGTCAGATTCTTGAGCAACTGACGGGGTACACATGTACTGAAATATTTACTCCCCACAAACACTGGGTCAGCTCTAAAGGGCTTCTGCTGATCAGGGGGCCCATACTGCTGCCATGAGCAGCCTAGTCCCATTTGCCACTGGTGCTCTGAAAAAAGAAATGAAAAAGGCTGGGAGCTCTGGTTCAGAAGCTACATCTAGGGAGCTCATGTGTGAATAATTGAAGTTCTAAAAGGAGAATAAGAAACATAGAGGAGAAATAATGGAGAAAAATACTCCACGAAAATCAAGTGGAAAAATCTCACCAAGAGGAGACACTATAAAGGTAAAAACACAAACATAGAGAATATACCTTCATATACGCAGTTTGAGGAAAGTACTTGAAAAAGTGCTGTAAATGAATGAAATTTGAACCAGAATGATATAGGAGATGCAGAAGTAGAAAGAAAACTGAGAAATTAAGACTGACATTAATTAAATTAAAATTATAAATTAATATTGATATTGAGATTAGCATTAGGATTACATACCTTAATATTAGGATTATGTAGTGATTTACAAATATATGATAATTACATGGCTTGGAATTTGTAATACTAGGATTAGGCAAACAAAAGAGATGTTGGGGAAAAAATCTCTAAAAATACTCAAGCTGGAGAGGGAGTTTAGGGAGGAAGACGGAAAAGTACAACATTCTAGAGATTTTTTTTTTTTAACGTGGAAGAGGGGATTAAGGAAGTTAAACATTTTTGTGTTGAGTTCATAGTTATTATTTAATTTAGATGTGAAACTGGTGACGTAGGACACTTTAGAACGGGGGAGATGCAGCAGTTTGTTTTAGTACCATCCCCGGTCTGTGCACCTGTCTTGCTTTCCTGCCAAAGTAATCTTGACAATGGCTTAGGATAGGAGAGCCAGTTTGCTGCAGCTGCTGCTGCTGCTCTGTACCTATAGGGTGGAAGTACTGGAGTATGGGGATTAGGGGAGAGGAACCACTGCACTGGTAGCTCTGAATACCTCCCGTATCTGCTCACAGTGGCATGCCTTGCATCAAGGCTGCCTGCCTTTAACCCACATCTTGAGACCTGCACAGTACCTGATATGTCTATCTCACAACTGCTCCTGAGTTGACACCTCATGAGGCAAACTTTAACTCTAAAATTAGGGAGATGATATATCCTTCTTTTATCACTTGTCAAGGAGCTACACCAGCTCAGCTATGTACTCTTT